>NC_053025.1:473927446-474061074 GCF_003073215.2 Triticum urartu
AAAACGTTTTTAAAAAAAGATAAATAAATAAAAATATTATTTAATTATTTAATTAACTTAATTGATTCTATTTAAATTAACTAATTAAGGTTAATTAACCTGATAACTAATTAACCTAACTAACTATTGTTAATTAGCTAAACAGTCCCTGACAGGTGGGACCCACCTGTCTGGTTGACCAGGTCAACGGTCAACGTTGACTGCTGACGTCATGCTCACGTCAACAAGCACTATTCTGGATAATTTTAATTAAATAATAATTAATAAACTAGAAAATGATTTAAAACTTTAAAAATAATATAAATTAAACCGTAGCTCCGATGAAAATACTTTCTACATGAAAGTTGCTCAGAACGACGAGACGAATCTGGATACGCAGCCCGTTTGTCCCCCACGCATCCGTAGCATAGCAAACACGCAACTTTCCCCCTCCGATTCGTTTGTCCGAAAACGTGAAACACCAAGGATATTTTCCCGGATGTTTCCCCTCTTCACCGGTACCACCTCATACCGCGTTAGGGCACCCCTAGCACCGCTACTTGTCTTGTCATGCATCATTATGCATCTGTTTGCATTATATTCATTGTTTCTTCCCCCTCTTCTCTCCGATAGACTACGAGACCGACGTCGCTGCTACCCAGTACGACTACGGTGTTGACGACCCCTCTCTCTTGCCAGAGCAACCAGGCAAGCCCCCCCCCCCTTGATCACCAGATATCGCCTACTCTCCTCTGTACTGCTTGCATTAGAGTAGTGTAGCATGTTACTGCTTTCTGTTAATCCTATTCTGTTGCATAGCCTGTCATACTTCTAAAGCTGTTGATACCTTACCTGCAATCCTAAATGCTTAGTATAGGATGCTAGTTTACCATCAGTGGCCCTATATTCTAGTCCTTCCGCCATGCTATACTACTGGGCCGTTATCACTTCAGGAGGTGATAACGGGCATATGTTATATACTTATATTGTTACATTACTTATGATACTGTTCGGAGATGGGGGCTGAAGGGGCAGGTGGCTCCATCCCGGTAGAGGTGGGCCTGAGTCCCCGACGGCCCCCGACTGTTACTTTGTGGCGGAGCGATAGGGCAGGTGGAGACCACCTAGGAGAGTGGTGGGCCTGGCCCTTGTCGGCGTTCGCGGATACTTAACACGCTTAACGAGATCTTGGTATTTGATCTGAGTCTGGCTACTGGCCGATACGCACTAACCATCTACGCGGGGACAGTTATGGGCACTCGATGTCGTGGTATGAGCCGAAGCCTTCGTGATGTCAGTGACTGAGCGGCGCGAGCCGGGTTGGACTGCAACGCCTACTCTTGTATAAGGGAGGATAGGTCTGCTCACCGGCCGCGTACGCAACGTGCAGGTGTGCAATGGGCGATGGGCCCAGACCCATGCGCCATAGGATTTAGACCGGCGTGCTGACCTCTCTGTTATGCCTAGGTAGGGCTGCGACGTGTTGCTCTTCCGAGGCCGGGCATGACCCAGAAAAGTGTGTCCGGACAAAGGGGATCGAGCGTGTTGGGAAATGTAGTGCACCCCTGCAGGGAAGTTAATCTATTTGAATAGCCATGATCTTCGGTAACATGACGACTTGGAGTTGTACCTTGACCTTATGACAACTAGAACCGGATACTTAATAAAACACACCCTTCCAAGTGCCATATACAACCGGTGATCGCTCTCTCACAGGGCGACGAGGGGAGGATCATCGGTTAGGATTATGCTATGCGATGCTACTTGGTGAACTTACCATCTACTCTCTTCTTCTGCTGCAAGAGGGAGGTTACAAGAAGAGTAGTCTTTGAAAGGACTAGCTATCCCCCTCTTATTTCGTCATTCTACAGTTCAGTCGACATATGATACCCTTAATCCATTTGATACCAATGTGTACATATGTAGTGTAGCTCCTTGCTTGCGAGTACTTTGGATGTGTACTCACGGTTGCTTTGCTCCCTCTTTTCCCCCTTTCTATACCCGATTGCTGCGACCAGACGATGGAGCCCAGGAGCCAGACGCCACCGTTGACGACGACTACTACTACTCGGGAGGTGCCTACTACTACGTGCAGCCCACCGACGACGACTAGGAGTAGTTTAGGAGGATCCCAGGCAGGAGGCCTGCGCCTCTTTCGATCTGTATCCCAGTTTGTGCTAGCCTTCTTAAGGCAGACTTGTTTAACTTATGTCTGTACTCAGATATTATGGCTTCCACTGACTCGTCTATGATCGAGCTCTTGTATTCGAGCCCTCGAGGCCCCTGGCTTGTAATATGATGCTTGTATGACTTATTTTATTTGTAGAGTTGTGTTGTGATATCTTCCCGTGAGTCCCTGATCTTGATCATACACATTTGTGTGTATGATTGGCAGAAATCCTGTGTTTTTAAATTCTCTGTTCTGCACGTGCATTCCTATCCTATTCATGTCTATTTCCTATCCCTGCATTGTTGTAATCCTCCAATTCAAACGAGCCCTTACAGAATTACTTCTCTTATAGATAGTTGTCAAAGAAAACCTTGTGTGGTTTGTCCCGCTCCTGCTGCGCCGTCGTCCACCCCAGCTCAGCTGCTCCAATGACAGAAGGGTCCAGCACATCAGGGATCCGGCCTCCAGACTGTCTTCCCCGCCGCTGGTAGCCATGAAAACTGCACTACCATCATCAACCGAGCAGATGACCTCGAGGACTACACGGGTCCGTAAGAGAGGTCGCACTCTTTCGTGTCTGCTTACGTTATGCATCGCTTAGTATTACATGCTACTTTATCATCCTGTTCACCGATTAGACTCTGAGTCAGCTCCAAACTAATGGTCAAACTTGAGTTTTTAAATGGTTGTGGGGTACGTATTGGGGCTGCTATCAATAGTATCTATCTACTATCTGGTTAATCTCCGGTGTCTACTATGAGTTTCATGTTGGGTGGGAAACAAACAGTAAAGAAGCCATTATCTGTATTTTTTAACTGAAGCCATTATCTGCCTGCTATTATTGGTTTTGGGTCTATCCACAGTTTTCTACCATCACTCTGGATTTCTGCATGCACTCCTTACATAATCTCACTATGTTTTATTCCTATGCATGACAGTTATTGGAAACAATGGAACTGAACATGTAGAGCAAAAGAGACGAGCCTTGTGTGTCAATAAAATTTCATGCAGACGTCGCTCCATGGTAGGCGCAAAGGCAGCCCCCCTCCATGCATTTCGGATTGTAATCGAGAGGAAGATATCTTTTCTGGGGGGATTCAGAAGGATAAGACAACTCCTATTTACCCCCTAAGGTCTTCGCTCTAACTTGGCATGCTGATGTTGGTTATATCATGCATATGGTGTCTTGCATTGCTTACCTTATACATCAAATCTGTCATCTGCTTAGTTTAGACATCCTTTGTGTGAATGCCATCTGTTTAGTTTATTCATCGTTTATGTGAATTATGCAACGCCATCTTGTTTAGCTAGGCATCATATATGTGAATTTTCCAATGCCATCCTGCTTAGCCAGTCATCTTATATGTAAATTATATCAAGCCATCCTTTTTTTGTTACATATTACATTTGTCAACAATGTTATTACATTCAACTACTCTTCGTGTGCATCAGGCATTTAACACGGTGATGGCAAATTCTGGAGTGAAAACAAGGTCTTCAGAGCAGACTATGCTATCTGACCAAGCGCATATCTCGCTGGTTACGGATAGATCCTCAGAGGAGGATTCAGAGATAGATGACCAGTCCTATCCCCCCCCTGAGGTGTATGCTCTAACTTGGCAGGGTTATGTTGCTCATATCGTGCGTATGGTGTCTCGCATTGCTATGTCATTTGATTAGTTTAGACATGCTTTGTGTGAATGCCACCTGTTCAGTGTCTAATTACCATATATGTGAATTATGCATTGCCATCTTGTTGCAAGACATTATATATGTGAATTATACAATGCTATCTTGTTGCAAAGGCATTATATATGTGAATTATGCAATCCCATGCTGTTTAGCCAATCATCATGTATGTGAATTATATCATGCTATCATTTTTTGTATTACATGTTCCATTTGGAGACAACGTTTGTATATTCAACTACTCTTCCTATGCATCAGCCATTTGAAGCGGTGATGGAAGTATCTGGAATGAAAACAAGGTATTCAGAGCAGACAATGCTACCTGCTGAAGCAGACATCTTGCTGGTTACAGAGAGCTCCTCAGAGGAGGATTCAGAGACTGATGACCAGTCCTATTTTCCCCCTGAGGTCTATGCTCAAACTTGGCAGGGTTATACTACCCATGTCATGCATGTTGTCTTGCATTGCTTAGTTTTTACATCATATATGGATTGCCATCTGCTTACTTGCTTACTATATAAATCATATATTTGAATTATATCATGCCATCATGTTTACATAGTACATACACATCATTTATCTGAATTATGGCATGGCAACCCATTTAATAAAGACATCATATAGTTATATCATCTCATCCTGCTTAGTGTTTACAGTCATCATATTTTGAATTATGGCATTCTATCCGTGAATGTATGTGAATTATGGCATGCCAACCTATTTAATAAACACATTATATAGTTATGTCATGTCATCCTGTTTACATTGTCTCATATTTTGAACTATGTCTTTCCATCTTTTTTAGTTAGCCATCATAATGTGAAATTGTGTCATGCTATCCGGTTTAGTTAGCCATCATATATGTGAAATTGTGTCATGCTATCCTGTTTGGTTAGACGACATAAATATGAATTATTTCGTGCCCTCTTTTATTCCCCACTATCCATTGCACCTGTCTATCATACAATGTCTATACTTTCAATTACTTTTCTTGTTTATCAGCCATTTGAATTGGAGAGTGTGATGGTAGTATCTAAGGGAGTAACAACACGGTCTTCAGAAAACATAATGCTACCAGTTGATGCAGATAGAACCACAGTTGTACTTGCCCAAGGACCAGATCCACCACACATAACCCAGACTCTCGTAGATTGTACCCCTATCTAGTTGGACAGAGAACCAGCTACACCCCTTCTAACCCCAACCCCGGCAGATAGTAACCCAGTTCCAGTTAACACAGCACCATCTCCACCACAGAGCACCCAAACACGATTAGGTAGTAAGGGAACTACCGTGCCCAAAGAACGAGGACCACCACTCCGAATCCCAACTCAACGCTTAAAGGAGAAGAAGATTTGTTCTCAGGTCAGGTTCTGTAGCTATGGTTCATACTCCTTTGCTCTTGCATGACTGTATTTACTCATACCAACTATTTTAAAATTTGAAGGATGGAATTGAAACTCCAATGGCGCAGCAGGTATGTTTTAAACATGTTTCTTTAACTGGTTTGCTGTTGTAACCTGCTCTATGTTGATTTCAGTTTCAATTGAATAAACAGTTATGTTCTCATGTCATGCACATTACAAGTGTTGTTATTGCTCTATAGTTACCCACACTTATATTCTGTCTATTCTGCTTTGTCTTGAACAAATATTATTTGAACTGTGTCTCTATCTTGATTTGGCAACAAAAACTAGAATGGTATAGACCATAAAGTGACCATGGTACATAGATATATGTTTGTTTCATGCTGTTACCTGTCCACTTTACTACTGAACTCATTTACCAAAATGAGTTTCATATACAACATGGTAAACATGTGATGTGTCTGCTTGTTTCCCTTTTAGAATGCAGACAAAATATTGGAGAACAGTACCGCGTTATCCAATGGTAAAGGAAGTAATGCAGATAAGGTTCAAGATAGTGAGACATCCCTGTTGTTCTCCAAGAAAGCTGATAAAAACTATCTTGACGACGGTGAGGGAACCCAAAAGTCCTGTCTTGATGTAGTGTTCGAGTTACTGGCCACTACTACTGGCACAAGCTCTTCGAACTCGCTGCCTGAATCAGTTCATCTTCTTGAGTCTCAACTTCAAGTTGAAAGACATCGATCAGATGTGCTGCGACAGGAAGCTGAAGGACTGAGGAAGTCCCTGCAGAATTCAGATGCATATTTTCTGGTGCAACAGCAAGCGCTGGAAGATTTAAGCGCCAAACAAGAGAAAGTTAATAAGCTTGCTAAGCATCTTGCCAGTATTATGGGTACCCAGGATAATGTTTCTTGAGATCTTCTAAAGTGGTTTCAGTTCTGGATTTGTTTTGCTGTGGCGTTTATTTGCGCTGGTCACCAACTTTGACAACCAGTGTATATGATATGCTGCTTTGTTCCCTATATTTGCACTGGTGGTGAACTTTGATGCCCAGTGGATGTAATATGTGTAATAGCCGTGATAGCCTAGCATTAGTTGCTTGCTTATTTATTTCCTTGTTGTCTTGTTTATTTGTTTGCTTGTAGTCATTGCAGTTCTTTTTCCGCGGTTAGCTAGTGGCTGCAATAACCTATCTTTTAAAACTAGGCCACAATAACCATGGGGTAATATTTAATGTAGTGACACTGGGCCTCCTACTGGCCGTAGAACCAGTGGCCCATCTACGGGCCGTAGAAACAATGGGCCTTCTATAGGCCGTAGAAACAATGGGCCTTCCGCGGGCCGTATTATCAATGGGCCTTATACGGGCCGTATAATCGATTGGGAAAACATGGGCCAAACAGACCGCATTATGGCCGTAAACGGGCTAGAGTTGAAATCGTCCATTCATGGGCCGACCATAACGGGCCATCGTTAATAGGCCATATTTGATGATGCTATGAAATCGGCCCAACGTATTAACAGACCACAAACGGGCCGACTGTAACCACGGGCTGAATTTGGCCCACAAGCAGAAAATGACGGTAACGGGCCGTAAGTAAACGAATGCTGGAAATGAGCCCAAGAATAAATGGGCTCTAAGAAGGCCGAAAGATAACATGGGCTGGAAACGGCCCAATGGAATAACGGGCCGTTAATGGGTATAAAGTGGCACACTGTTCATTACGGACCAGTTTCACCACGGGCCGTTAACGGGTGTAAAGTGATACACTATTCATTACGGCCCAGTTTCACCACGGGCCGTTAGTAGGCCAAGAGTTACATAGGGCCTCATATGGGCCGAAAGACGCCATGGGCCATACATGGGCCAGAAGTGAAAACGGGCTGGAATCATATTGGATGGCCCAGATGACGCTACTGGGCCTAATTCGGATAGGGTGTAACGAGCCTTGGGTTAGCGGGCTGTAAATGGGCTATATTCGAACAGGCCGTTAACAGGCTTTCCATGGGCCGGCCCGCCAGCTTTTGACCAAGTCAAACGGGCCGACCTTTTCACAGGAATGGGCCTCTGTTGGGCCGTGCCACATGTCGACGTATCATAGGCGCCTTCCGTCCAATGAGTGGTTGACATCTGTCCCAACGATGAGCCGACACGTGTTTCCTCCAGCCAATGATGATTTTACACGTGGAAAATCCCCATTGGTCGGGGCTGTTAATGGGTTATCAGATCCAAAACCCGACCCGATAGCTTAACGGCGTTCCGTTACGGTGGATGCCACGTGTCAGTCACCCTTGACGAAAGCACTTCTGTGACGCGCGATTTATCATCATGGAAGTGGACACTTCCGTGATAATAATTTTGGTAATGTCATGGAACACTTCTACGACAGCACAAGTATGACTATCTCGATTCTGTCATAAATTTGTCATGGATGTACATGCATGACAAAAAAAGCGACCTACTGTGACAAACACGTATCATCATGGAAGTGTATTTTTTTAGTGAAGGCCAATGTCGTAGCCGACGCTTTGAGTCGGAAGAGCTATGCTAACACCCTAGTGAGCACTGGAGTGCCGAAGGAGTTAGCAGAGGATCTCAGGGAACTTCGATTGGAGATTGTTCCTAGAGGTTTTGTTGCAACCATGGAGGTTCAGTCTACATTGTTAGGAAAGATTCGCGAAGCTCAGAAGGAGGACAAAGAGATTGCCGAGATAAAAGAGAGAATGAGCGAAGGAAAGGCCAAAGGTTTTCATGAGGATGAGCACGACACCTTATGGTTTGAGGATCGTGTTTATGTGCCCAATAACACAGAGATCAGGAAGTTAATACTTCAGGAGGCTCATGAATCACCATACTCAATACACCCCGGAAACACCAAGATGTATTTGGATTTGAAGGAACGTTTCTGGTGAACTGGTATGAAGAAGGATATTGCCGAGTATGTAGCCGTATGTGATGTATGTCAGAGAGTGAAGGCTGAGCATCAAAAGCCAGCAGGATTGTTACAGCCTATGCCGATACCTGAATGGAAGTGGGATAAACTTGGCATGGATTTTATCACCGGATTACCCAGGACCAAATCAGGATATGATTCTATATGGGTAGTTGTTGACCGCTTGACCAAAGTAGCTCACTTTATCCCAGTGAAAACCACCTATACAAGTGTGAAGTTGGCCAAGATATATATGACCAAGATCGTATGTCTGCATGGAGTTTCGAGGACCATTGTATCAGATAGAGGGACAAATTTTACTTCAATGTTTTGGCATCAGTTGCAGCAAACTTTGGGAACAAGGCTGGAATTCAGTACAGCTTTTCACCCGCACACAGAGGGACAGACTGAGAGAGTCAACCAGATTCTGGAGGATATGTTGAGGGCCTGTGCGCTAGATTATGGATCTAGTTGGGATGACAATTTGCCCTACGCGGAGTTCTCATACAACAACAGCTACCAAGCCAGTTTGAAGATAGCACCATTCGAAGCCCTTTACGGACGAAGGTGCAGAACACCGTTGATGTGGGATGAAGTCGGAGACCGACAATTGTTTGGACCAGATCCGATCAAAGAGTCTAAAGAGAAGGTTAAGTTGATTCGACATAGACTGAAGATAGCTCAGTCCAGGCAGAAGAGTTATGCAGATTTGAAACGCAAGGAAATAACCTATGAAATTGGAGATAGAGCATATCTGCGAGTGTCACCCCTGCGAGGAGTGAAACGTTTTGGAGTTAAGGGAAAGTTAGTCCCAAGATTTGTAGGGCCGTATCGAATTTTGGAACGTATGTGAGAAGTTGCCTACAAGTTGGAGTTACCTGAAGGACTGTCAGGAGTTCATGATGTATTTCATGTTTCACAGCTGAAGAAGTGTCATGCTGAGATGGCCGATATACCGTTAAGAGATACAGTACCCTTGGAGGTGATTCAGTTGGACAGTGATTTGACCTATGAGGAGAAGCCAGTCAGGATTCTCAAATTTGCCAGCCGAGTCACCCGCAACAAGGTTATCAAGTTTTGCAAAGTTCAGTGGAGCCACCATACCGAGGATGAAGCCACCTGGGAATGAGAGGTTGATCTTCGTAAAGACCACCCACACCTATTCTCTAGCCAACCCGAATCTCAAGGGCGAGATTCATCTTAAGGGGGTAGGTTTGTAACATCCCAAATTTTCAATTTGGAATGTTATACATAGACCATCCATGCATATTATATTTTATTGCATTTCGTTTATTGCATTTTTAGAATTTTATTTTATTTTCTAGGATTTTTTTTAGTTTCGGCGGAATTATTTAAAAACAAGTTTTAGCGCCCGACTGGGCCAAAGCCCAGCCGAGCCGGCCCGCTCCCCCGCGCCGCCGTCTCCCTCCAGGAGACCGATGCCGCCGCCGCCTCGGACCAGGAGTCCGGCTAGGACTCCTCCTCCCAGCCGCCTTGCCCCTCCTCCAAGCCGCAACCCCCCTCCTTAAATACCCCCCAACCCCGCCGCCACCACCACCCAACCCCGCCGCCGCAGCCCGCCCAACCGCAGCGCCGCCGCCGCCGCTTTTGCCGCGCCTCGCCGCCGCCGCCCGTCGCCGCGTCGTCGCTACCGCAGCCCCGCCGCGCCGGAGGTAACGCTGCCGCTACCGCCACCGGTTTTAAAAAAACCGATCCGGTTTTTTTAGAAACCCTAGTTCGTCTTTTTTAGATCGGTTCACCGGTTTTTCTCATTTTAGTTACTTTGCGGACATTCGTCCGTACGTTCGTTATAAGGAAACGGTGTTCACTCGTTAGCGGCAGACAACGAACGTTCGTTCGTTAGCCTGTTCGCTAGTTTTCTTTTTCTCGGATTTTCTGCGATTATTTTCAATCGCGATTCCTGATCTGATTTTTGTTTTAGTTTATCTTTTCGCTCGTTTGTCGGAATCAGGTGATTCAAGCACCTAGACCTTCGTCTCGGAACCCTCTTTCTATTTAACCAACTTGAACAATCTTTTTCTACTGTAAAATTTGACCTTAGTCCAAATTAGTAAACGGATCTTGTTTCGTTCACAGTTTGAGTTTTGTTTCTTCGTTTGATTTGATACTTTTCGCAAACCGGAGTTCTTAAGTTGAACTTTCTGGTTAGATCTTCTTATTTGGGATTTACCCATGTTTCTTTGCTTGATTGCTTATGTATGCTTTTGTTTGTTTGCGATAGAACACCCGGAGTGCGAAGCGTGCTACTATGAATCCCTAGGTTTTGCGGATCATCAGCAAGGCAAGTAACACTTTGATCATACCCCTTTATCACCCAGTTTTTATGCATTAGTTCCAATCCTCAAACATTGCATGGTTAGGATGTGTTTAACATGTGGGTTGGGAAGTAGTTGATGAGGTAGAACCTATTGCCCTGTTATATTCAAACCCTTGGGAGTTGCTTCTACGTATTGCTTATATTGCTATGTTATGCTCGTAGACGTGGTGGGTGAGTGAAATCCATGACAGATGTGACATTGTTAATTAATGGTTCAACTTAAGGTGGCAACTTGAATACACATCTAGGTGGATTGTTTGTTGGGCACCTGGGGAATCCAGTGTTGTCCTAGGATATCCCAGAGTACCTGTGTGATAATCCTATGGTCCGCCACCCAGGCTCAAAGGGAACTGAGATATTTTCATTCTAGAAACTTCCGTGTGCAGCCACAAGCTATTATGGGCTCTAGCATAGTTGAGTAAGTTGTGTGAAGCTTCCGAAGAGGTGGATCAGCAGGTAGTGGGATGTAGGTTGGTATGGTCTGCCCGGAGTAAGGAGTTAATGCTTCTGAAAGACTGTGTCTCGGTCATCCGTTTCTCCAACACCCTGTAGTGCGAGAAATCCAACGAAGGAGATCGAGTCTTGTGGGGAAAAGTGCGCAAACCTCTGCAGAGTGTATAAACTAATCATGGTTAGCCGTGTCCCTGGTTATGGACATCTTGAGTATCTAGTACTTGGAGTATTATAAATATCTCATCACTCTAAACTAATATTGTTGGGTTGTTAATTACTTTAATTGGGGTTGAGTTGGAGGAACCTTCTCAATGATGTTTCAACTACCATGATAGTTAAATAAAATCTATTCCTTTGTTGTAGGGAAAAATTGGCTTTTCTTAAAAACTATAACCATAGAGCTTTCCACCAGCCAAATATGCATGTAGTGATAGCACTATTCTGTTCTTGCTCTACTGTGTTATCTTGCCAGCATATTCCATGTGCTGACCCATTTTCGGGCTACAACGTATTATGTTGCAGACTTTTCAAACGAGGAGTAAGGTTCGTTAGGTCGTTGTCGTGCAGCTCAGCTATGCCGTTGGAGATGATGGACTCACTTTATCTTCCAAGCCTTCAACTGTTATCGTATTAGATGGCCTTAAGCCATATTTATTGTAATAAGTTCTCTTTTGAGACATTCGATATAATAAGTGTGTGATGGCTACTCTGTTATAAATCCTCGAGTACTGTGTGTGTCAGCATTACCGATCCAGGGATGACACTGAAGCACAGAGACTTGGCCATTTGAGGTCGGGTCGCTACAAGTTTCTTGGACCAATTCTTTCTAGATCTATTAATGGTCTTTTGGAAAATTAATTTAAGCTCTCTATTGCTTAGTTCTACTTGACCACTAGACTGTGGGTGATATGGGGATGCAATTCTATGATTAACATCATACTTAGCAAGCATTTTAAGAAAGGGACCATGAATAAAATGTGAACCACCATCAGTCATTAAATATCTAGGGACTCCAAACCTCGGAAAAAATAACTTCTTTTAGCATCTTAATAGAGGTGTTTTGATCAGCACTACTAGGTGGAATAGCTTCTACCCACTTAGTAACGTAATCAACATCAACTAAAATATGTGTATACCCATTAGAGGAAGGAAACGGTCCCATATAGTCAAAGCCCCAAACATCAAATGGTTCGATAACAAGTGAATAATTCATAGGCATTTCTTGACGTCTACTGATATTACCAATTCTTTGACATTCATCATAGGACAAGACAAACTTACGGGCATCGTTGAAGAGAGTAGGCCAATAAAAACCGGATTTCAATACCTTATGTGCAGTTCTATCTCCAGCATGGTGTCCTTCGTAAGCCTCAGAGTGACACTTGCATAGGATCTGTTCCTATTCATGCTCATGTACACAACGTCTAATAACACCATCTACTCCTTCTTTATAAAGGTGTGGGTCATCCCAGAAGTAATGTCTTAAATCATAGAAAAACTCTTTCTTTTGCTGGTATGTGAAACAAGGTGGTATAAATTTAGCAACAATGTAATTAGCATAATCAGCATACCATGGAGCAGTACGAGAAGCATTTATGACAGCTAATTGTTCATCAGGACAACTCTCATCAATTGGTAGTGGGTCATCAAGAACATTCTCTAACCTAGACAAGTTGTCTGCAACGGGGTTCTCAGCACCCTTTCTATCAATAATATGCAAATCAAATTCTTTTATTAGGAGAACCCATCTAATAAGTCTAGGTTTAGCATCTTTATTTTCCATAAGATATTTAATAGCAGCAAGATTAGTGTGAACAGTTACTTTAGAATAAGGTCTGAACTTATCACAAGCAAACACAAGTGCTAAAAATTCCTTTTCAGTAGTAGCATAATTTCTCTGGGCACTGTCTAGAGTTTTACTAGCATATTGGATAACATTTAATTTCTTATCAACTCTTTGTCCTAGAACAGCACCTACAGCATAATCACTAGCATCACACATAATTTCAAAGGGTAAATTCAAATCAGGAGGCTGAATAATGGGTGCAAAAATCAAGGGTTTATTAAATATTTCAAATGCTTCTACACAATCATCATCAAAGACAAAAGGAACATCTTTTTGTAAGAGATTAGTTAGGGGCCTAGAAATTTTTGAGAAGTCTTTAATGAACCTCCTATAAAAACCAGGATGACCAAGGAAACTCCTTATACCTTTAACGTCCTTTGGACATGACATCTTTTCAATAGCATCAACTTTAGCTTTATCAACTTCAATACCTCTTTCGGAAATTTTATGCCCCGAGACAATACCTTCATTAACCACAAAGTGGCACTTCTCCTAATTCAAGACAAGATTAGTTTCTTCACATCTCTGCAAAATTCGATCAAGGTTGCTTAAGCAATCATCAAAAGAAGTTCCCTATACGGAGAAATCAGACATGAAAACCTCAACAATATTTTCACAAAAGTCAGAGAATATAGCAGTCATACATCTTTGAAAGGTAGCAGGTGCATTACATAAACCAAAAGGCATGCGTCTATAAGAAAAAGTACCAAAAGGGCAAGTAATGGTGGTCTTTTCTTGATCCTCTTTTGACACAGGTATTTGAGAGAAACTAGAATAACCGTCTAGAAAGCAAAAATGTGTATGTTTGGATAATATTTCTAGCATTTGATCAACAAAAGGTAAAGGGCAATGATCCTTTTTAGTAGCTTTATTTAGTTTGCGGAAATCAATTACGATTCTATAACCTGTAACAATTCTTTGTGGGATCAATTCATCTTTATCATTAGGAACAACAATAATACCTCGGTAGCGACCCGCCTCAAACGGTCAAGTCTTTGTGCTTTAGTGTCATCCCTGGATCGGTATTGCTGACACACACAGTACTTGATGATTTATAACAGAGTAGCAATCACACACTTATTACATCGAATGTCTCAAAAGAGAACTTATTACAATAAATATGGCTTAAGGCCATCTAATACGATAACAGTGGAAGTCTTGGAAGATAAAGTGAGTCCATCAACTCCAACGGCATAGCTGAGTTGCACGGCAACGACCTAATGAACCTTACTCCTCGTATGAAAAGTCTGCAACATAATACGTTGCAGCCCGAAAACGGATCAGCACATGGAATATGCTGGCAATATAACACAGTAGAGAAAGAACAGAATAATGCTATCACAACATGCATTTTTGCCCGGTGGAAGGCTCTATGGTTATAGTTTTTGCGAAAAGCCAATTTTTCCCTACAACAAAGGAATAGATTTTATTTTAACTATCATGGTAGTTGAAACATCATTGAGAAGGTTCCTCCAACTCCATCCCAATTAAAGTAATTATCAACCCAACAATATTAATTTAAGAGTGATGAGATACTTAAGATACTCCGAGTACTAGATACTCAAGATTGTCCATAACCGGGGACACGGCTAACCATGATTAGATTGTACACTCTGCAGAGGTTTGCGCACTTTTCCCCACAAGACTCGATCTCCTCCGTTGGATTTCCTCACACTACATGGTGTTTGAGAAACGGATGACCGGGACACAGTCTTTCAGAAACATTAACTCTCTACTCTGGGCACACCATACCAAACCTAGAACACACTACCTGCTGATCCACCTCTTCAAGAGCTTCACGTAACTTACTCAACTATGCTAGAGCCCATAATAGCTTGTGGTTGCACACGGAAGTTTCTAGCATGAATCATCTTAGTTCCCTTTGAGCCTGGATGGCGGTCCGAGGGAAAATCACGGAAACCCCGGATTTCCAAAAAATATAGGCAACACTGGGTTCTCCAGGTGCCTAAATCCACCCAGATGTGTATTAAAGTTGCCACCTTAAGTTGAACCATTAATTAACAATCTCACATATATCATGGAATTCACTCACCCAAACCACGTCTACGAGCATAGCATAGCATATTAAGCAACACGTAGAAGTAACTCCCAAGGGTTTGACTATTAACAGGGCAATAGTTCTACCTCATCAACTACTTCCCAACCCACATGTTAATGACATCCTAATCATGCAATGTTTGAGGATTGGAACTAATGCATAAAAACTGGGTATGAAAAGAGTATGATCAATGTGTTACTTGCCTTGCTGATGATCCGCAAAAGCTAGGGATTCGTAGTAGCACGCTTCGCACTCTGGGTGTTCTATCGCAAACAAACAATAGCATACATAAGCAATCAAGGAAGATGCACGGGCAAACTCAAATAAGAAGAATTGACTAGAAAGTTCACTTAAGAACTCCGGTTTGCAAAAAAAGAATCAAATCAAACGGAGCAACGAAACTCAAACGGCGAAAGAAACAGATCCGTTTACTAATCTGGACTAAGGTCAAATTTTATATAGCAAAATCTTGTTCAAGTTGGTTAAACGGAAAGAGGGTTTCGAGATGAAGATCTAGGCGCTTGAATCGCCTGATTCCAACAAACGAGCGAAAAATAAACTAAAACGAAAATCAGATCAGAAAACGCTGGAAATAATCGCGGAAAAATCCGAGAAAAAGAAAACTAACGAACAGGCTAACGAACGAGCGTTCGTTGTCTGTAACTATGAGCGAAAACATTCGTTAAAACGAACGTACGGACGAACGCCGCTAAATAGAAGAACCGGGAAAACCGGCGAACCGATCGAAAAAAACTAGGGTTTTTCTTAAAAAAAACTGAATCGTTTTCAAAAAAACTGGCGCGGCGAGAGCGGTGGGGTACCTCTTCGGCGAGGCTCCGACGCTGAGGCGGGCTGCCGGCGGCGGGGTTTGCTGGTGGTGGCGGGCGGCGGCGGCGGTATTTAAAGAGGGGAGGGTGTGGCTTGGGGGAGGGGTAAGGCATCGGCGGCGCGTCTTGGCGGGAGACAGCGACAGGAGAGACTGCCGGCTCGGCTGGGCCTTGGCCTAGTCGGGCGCTGGAGACTTAAAAAAAACAATTCCACCGAACAGAAAAAAATCCTGGAAAATAAAATAAAAATCTAAAATGCCAAAACAAATTTTCGCCATCTAAATAAAATATTTAGAACGAAATGAACATTTTCTTGGCCCTAAAATGCAACTTTGAAAAACATGAATTTTTCTAATGCAAATAAAATCCAAATAAAATCAAATATTTGATTTTAATATTTTTCCTCCAATATTTCAATTATTTTGGAGAAGTCATATTTTCTCCTCTCATATATTTTAATATGAAATATTTTTGGAGAGAAAAGTAATTAAAACCAAAATCCTCGTTTCATTATTTGATAAAAATCAAATATGAAAACTGGGAAATCCCCAATTCTCTCCAAGGGTCCTTGAGTTGCTTAGGATTTCGAGGATCGCGAAACGAAAATGCAATAAAATATAATATGCATGGATGGTCTATGTATAACATTCCAAATTGAAAATTTGGGATGTTACAAACCTACCCCCCTTAAGATGAATCTCTCCCTCGAGATTCGGGTTGGCTAGAAAATAGGTGTGGGTGGTCTTTGCAAAGATCATCCTCTCGTTCCCAGGTGGCTTCATCTTCGGTATGGTGGCTCCACTGAGCTTTGCAAAAACTTGATAACCTTGCTGCGGGTGACTCGACTGGCAAACTCAAGAATCTTGACTGGCTTCTCCTCATAAGTCAAATCACTATCCAACTGAATCGCCTCCAAGGGTACTGTGTCTCGTAGTGGTATATCAGCCATCCCAGCGTGACACTTCTTCAACTGTGAAACGTGAAACACATCATGAACTCCAGACAGTCCTTCAGGTAACTCCAACTTGTAGGAAACTTCTCCCATACGTTTCAAAACATGATACGGTCCTACAAATCTCGGGGCTAACTTTCCCTTAACTTCAAAGCGTTTCACTCCTTGCAAGTGTGATACTCGCAGATATGCTCTATCTCCAATTTCATAGGTTACCTCCTTGCATTTCGAGTCTGCATAACTCTTCTACCTAGACTAAGCTATCTTCAGTCTATCTCGAATCAGCTTAACTTTCTCTTCAGACTCCTTGATCAAGTCTGGTCCAAACAACTGTCGGTCTCCTACTTCATCCCACATCAGCGGTGTTCTGCTCCTTTGTCCATACAAGGCTTCGAACGGTGCCATCTTCAAACTGGCTTGATAACTATTGTTGTATGAGAACTCCGTGTGAGGCAAATTGTCATCCCAATTAGATCCATAATCTAGCGCATAGGCTCTCAACATGTCTTCCAGAATCTGGTTGACTCTCTCGGTTTGTCCATCCGTCTGCGGGTGAAATGCTGTACTGAAATCCAATCTTGTTCCCAAAGTCTGGTGCAGCTGATGCCAAAACTTTGAGGTAAACTGTGTTCCTCTATCTGATACGATGGTCCTCGGAACTCCATGCAGACATACAATCCTAGTCATATATATCTTGGCCAACTTCGCACTTGTATAAGTTGTTTTTACTGGGATAAAGTGTGCCACTTTGGTCAAGCGATCAACTACTACCCATATAGAATCATATCCTGCTTTGGTCCTGGGCAATCCGGTGATAAAATCCATGCCAAGTTTATCCCACTTCCATTCGGGTATCGGCATAGGCTGTAACAATCCTGCTGGCTTTTGATGTTCTGCCTTCACCCTCTCACATACATCACATACAGCTACATACTCGGCAATATCCTTCTTCATTCCAGTCCACCAGAAATGTTCCTTCAAATCCAAATACATCTTGGTGTTTCCGGGGTGTATCGAGTATGGTGAGTCATGAGCCTCCTGAAGTATTAACTTCTTGATCTCTGGGTTATTGGGCACATAAACTCGGTCCTCAAACCATAAGGTGTCGTGCTCATCCTCACGAAAACCTTTGGCCCTTCCTTTGCTCATTCTCTCTTTTATCTCGGCAATCTCTTTGTCGTCCTTCTGAGCTTCTTGAATCTTTCCTAACAATGTAGAATGAACCTCCATTGTTGCAACAAAACCTCTAGGAACAATCTCCAATCAAAGTTCCCTGATATCCTCTGCTAACTCGTTTGGTAATCCCGTACTCTCTAGGATATTAGCATAACTCTTCCGGCTCAAAGCGTCTGCTACGACATTGGCCTTTCCTGGATGATAGTGCAACTTCATGTCATAATCCTTTATAAGATCCAACCATCTCCTCTGCCTAAGGTTCAGGTCCTTCTGTGTGAAGATGTACTTCAAACTCTTATGATCCGTGTACACATCACAATGGTTTCCAATAAGGTAATGCCTCCAGGTCTTCAACGGATGCACTACGGCTGCTAACTCCAAATCATGCATGGCATAATTCAATTTGTGCGGTTTTAGTTGTCGTGAGGCATACAAAACAACTCTTCCGTCCTGCATAAGCACACTTCCAAGTCCTAAGCGAGAGGCGTCGCAATACACTTGCAAATCCTTACGTATATCTGGCAGTGTTAGCACTGGGGCTATAGTCAAACGTTTCTTCAACTCATGGAAACTTGCCTCACATTCTTTCGTCCATTTAAACTTGGTATACTTCAATAATTCTATCATTGGCTTTGCAATCTTGGAAAAATTCTCAATGAATCTCCGATAGTATCCTGGGAGTCCAAGAAAACTGTGGATCTCGCTAACTGAAGTGGGTGCCAACCATTCAGTGACTGACTAAACCTTATTGGGGTCTACTGCTATACCTTCTCCCGATATAACATGTCCAAGGAATCCGACTTCCTTCAACCAAAACTTGCATTTGCCGAACTTGGCATACAACTGGTGTTCCCTGAGTTTCTCGAGAACTAAACACAAATGCTCCTTGTGCTCCTCTTCATTCTTCGAGTATACCATTATATCATCAATAAACACCACAACAAACTTATCCAAATATTCCCTGAACACCTTGTTCATCATGCTCATGAAATAGGAAGGGGCGTTAGTCAGTCCAAACGACATGACCGTATATTCGTACAACCCATACCGTGTGGTGAATGATGTCTTTAGTATGTCCTTCTCTCGTATCTTCAGCTGGTGATATCCAGATCGCAGATTGATCTTCGAAAACACCTTAGCTCCTTGCAGCTGATCAAACAGATCATTGATCATCGGCAGTGGGTACTTGTTCTTAATCGTCACCTCATTCAAGGCCCGATAATCAACAACCATTCTTAGGGACTTATCCTTCTTATCAACCAAAAGCACTGGGGCTCCCCATGGTGATGAGCTCCGTCGAATGTATCCTTTCTCCAATAACTCTTTGATCTGTTTCTTAATCTCCTCCAGATCATTCACGGGCATCCGGTAGGGTGTCTTGGATATTGGCCCTGTACCTGGCAATAGCTCTATCAAAAACTCGATATCTCGATCCGGTGGCATGCCTGGTAACCCCTCTGGGAAAACATCCGGGTAATCCTTCACTACAGGAACTTCTTCCTGAACAACTCCCGTGAGGGTATTCACTTGGCTCCTCCGAGGCACATGCCTAGATACATACATAATCCTTTTTCCCTCCGGGGTGGTGAGATAAATTGACTTACTAGCACAGTCAACGCTTCCTCCATACTTTGACATCCAGTCCATGCCTAATATCACATCCAATCCTTGTGACTCCAAGATAATTAGGTCGGACGGAAAAACATGGTTGCCAATGGTTAGGGGTATCTGGTCGCACCATCGACTAGCCATATACTCTGCTCCAGGTGAACTCACTAACAGAGGGGTCCTAAGGGTTTGTGTTGGTAGTCTAAACTTGTCCACGAATCCCCTTGATATGTATGAATGTGATGCACCAGTATTAAAAGAACAAGAGCGGTAAATGACTTAACCTAAAACTTACCTATAACCGCGTCAGGCTGCTCTTCAACCTCCTCCACGTTAACGTGGTTTACTTGTCCTTTGTAGAATGGATTAGGCTTCTTCCCAGCGCTCCCATTTCTGTTTCCATTCTTCCCTTCAGGGCACTCAGTGGCATAGTGTCCAGTCTTCCCGCACTTGAAACAAGTAATGTGACTTAGATCCCTTTTGGCAGGTGTGGATGGATTGGGGAGGTTCTGATTGCTGTTAATTCCATTCCCATTCCCATTCTTATAACCATTGTGGTCATGCGAACCTCCTCCGGTGTGGTTATGACCTCCATGGTTATGAACAAGTCCTCCCGAGTTCGGGATTAGGCGAGGCTTCTGCTGAGCTCCTGAATGATACCTCCCTTGTCCGTACTTCCTCTTACGGCTCTCAATCTGCTGGTGCTTCCCTTCAATCATAAGAGCCTTATCTACCAACTCCTGCTAGTTGTTGAATGTTTCCACCATCAACTGCATGCTCATCTCATCAATCAGCCCTTCCATAAACTTCTCCTGCTTCGCGACATTTGTGGCCACATCATCAGGGGCATAACGAGATAACTTGCTAAACTCATTCGCGTACTGAGCCACAGTACGGTTCCCCTGGCGTAAGTTGTGAAACTCACGCTTCTTCATATTCATGGCTCCAGTTGAAACATGGGATGTGCGGAAAGCTTGTCGAAACTGGTCCCATGTAATAGTGGCTATGGGGTAGGTGACAGTGTAATTCTCCCACCATGAGGTTGCTGGTCCATCTAACTGATGTGCGGCAAAACGCACCTTCTCAACATCTATACATCCTGCAGTGGTTAAATCCCTTCCAATCCCGCGGAGCCAATCATCTGCTACTATGGGCTCGGTGCTACTGGAAAACACTAGCGGCTGCAACCTCAGAAAACGGGCTAAGTTGTCAACTGGTGGTGGTGGATTGTTGTTGTTGTTGTTGTTGCCTTGGTTCTGAACTAACAACTGCATCAGGGTATTCTTCTGGTAGATCAACTGAGTGAGCTCTGGTGGGAAGGTAAATCCGGGGTCACGTCTCAGAGGCATCTGATGGGTTTTAGAGGGAAGAGATCAGAATAGAAAAGGGGTCTAATGAGAAGGCACTACCCATATGCACATGAGACAAACACAAACATTTCACTCAATCAATCAAGCAAGGGCATACAATCAATCTAACTATCGTTACAAAAGTGCTCGGACTATACTATTTACATGGTGGAATACTACTACTGATGTGGTGGTCTACTAAAAATATTCTTCGGTTGAAGACTATTGGAAATATGCCCTAGAGGCAATAATAAAATGGTTATTATTATATTTCTTTGTTCATGATAATTGTCTATTGTTCATGCTATAATTGTGTTATTCGGAAATCGTAATACATGTGTGAATACATAGACCACAACACGTCCCTAGTGAGCCTCTAGTTGACTAGCTCGTTGATCAAAAGATAGTCATGGTTTCCTGAATATGGACATTGGATGTCATTGATAAAGGGATCACATCAATAGGAGAATGATGTGATGGACAAGACCCAATCCTAAGCATAGCTCAAAGATCGTGTAGTTCGTTTGCTATAGATTTTCTGAATGTCAAGTATCATTTCCTTAGACCATGAGATTGTGCAACTCCCAGATACCGTAGGAGTGCTTTGGGTGTGCCAAACGTCACAACGTAACTGGGTGACTATAAAGGTACACTACGGGTATCTCCGAAAGTGTCTGTTGGGTTGGCACGAATCGAGACTGGGATTTGTCACTCCGTATGACGGAGAGGTATCTCTGGGCCCACTTGGTAATGCATCATCATAATGAGCTCAATGTGACCAAGTGGTTGATCACGGGATCATGCATTACGGTACGAGTAAAGTGACTTGCCGGTAACGAGATTGAACGAGGTATTGGGATACCGACGATCGAGTCTCGGGCAAGTAACGTACCGATTGACAAAGGGAATTGTATACGGGATTGATTGAATACTCGACATCGTGGTTCATCCGATGAGATCATCGAGGAGCATGTGGAAGCCAACATGGGTCTCCAGATCCCGCTGTTGGTTATTGATGGGAGAGTCGTCTCGGTCATGTCTGCATGTCTCCCGAACCCGTAGGGTCTACACACTTAAGGTTCAGTGACGCTAGGGTTGTTGAGATATTAGTACACGGTAACCCGAAAGTTGTTAGGAGTCCCGGATGAGATCCCGGACGTCACGAGGAGTTCCGGAATGGTCCGGAGGTGAAGATTTATATATAGGAAGTCGAGTTTCGGCCATTGGGAACGTTTCGGGGGTAATCGGTATTGTACCGGGAGCACCGGAAGGGTCCCGGGGGTCCACCGGGTGGGGCCACCTATCCCGGAGGGCCCCATGGGCTGAAGTGGGAGGGGAACCATCCCCTAGTGGGTTGGTGCGCCCCCCTTGGGCCTCCCCCTGCGCCTAGGGTTGGAAACCCTAGGGGTGGGGGGCGCCCCACTTGGCTTGGGGGGCACTCCACCCCCTTGGCCACCGACCCCCTTGGAGATTGCATCTCCTAGGGCCGGCGCCCCCTAGGGGTCCTATATATAGTGGGGGGAGGGAAGGCAGCCGCACCCTAGCCCCTGGCGCCTCCCTCTCCCTCCCGTGACACTCCTTCCTCTCCCTGAGCTTGGCGAAGCCCTGCCGAGATCACCGTTGCTTCCACCACCACACCGTCGTGCTGCTGGATCTCCATCAACCTCTCCTTCCCCCTTGCTGGATCAAGTTGGAGGAGACGTCATCCCAACCGTACGTGTGTTGAACGCGGAGGTGCCGTCCGTTCGGCGCTAGGTCATCGGTGATTTGGATCACGACGAGTACGACTCCATCAACCATGTTCTCTTGAACGCTTCCGCTCGCGATCTACAAGGGTATGTAGATGCACTCCCCTCTCCCTCGTTGCTAGATGACTCCATAGGTTGATCTTGGTGATGCATAGAAAATTTTAAAATTCTGCTACGTTCCCCAACAAAGACTCCATGATGTCTGCTCCAGCTTCGTCTTCATAGTCATCATCGCTATTGTCGGGGTCCGAGTCGGTGTCGTCGATGATAATGTAGTCCCCCAGGCGAATCTCCTTGGGTTCTTCGTTTTCTCCTACTGGGGCGGGATCTCCCAGGAATACTCCTAGCTTCCTTTCCAGATCGTCATTCTTCTCCACTAGTACGACGATTTCCTCCTCATAATCTTCGCGAGTAGCCTTGAGTTCTTCCTCCAGTTCCGTGATCCGAGTCATTGCTTTCTTCAGATCTATCATTCCTGCGCACATCTGATTCTCCTGGCGACGAATATGTTGGTTTAACTCCTGGATGAAAGCTGCAATTGATCTATCCTTCCTGGTGCTGATCATCTGCCATTGCTCATCTCAGTGCCCACAAATCTGGTAGATAGTATCCTTAAGCTCCTTGTGATAAACTTCTCCAATGCGTCCCATGGTGATGTGAGCTGCCATACTCTTTCCTAGACTCCAGGTTGGTGCATCACAGGAAAACTCTATGGGCTTAGTGACTGGCGTGAATGTCCTTCTTGGAACTTGAACTTGAATCATCCATCGCTCCTCTTTTGGTAATGTGGCGTTGTAAGTCCCGGTGAAGCTTGGTATTCCAATGTTCAGGTACCTAGAGACTTCCTTCAAGTGTCGTCCAAAAGGTGCTTCTTCATCCGGTTGTGCAAACTTGTTCCTTGCATCCGCCATCCTAAAGAGTAGAAAATGGAGAGGAGTCAGAAATGAGAAGAGAAGAGTGACCTAGGGTTTATCTTAGTGGTCGTGTCCTACACTCAGCGTGTGCTCTGATACCATCTTGTAGCGACCCGACCTCAAACGGTCAAGTCTCTATGCTTCAGTGTCATCACTGGATCGGTAATGCTGACACACATAGTACTTGATGATTTATAATAGAGTAGAAATCACACACTTATTACATCGAATGTCTCAAAAGAGAACTTATTACAATAAATATGGCTTAAGGCCATCTAATACGATAACAGTGGAAGTCTTGGAAGATAAAGTGAGTCCATCAACTCCAACGGCATAGCTGAGTTGCACGGCAACGACCTAATGAACCTTACTCCTCGTATGAAAAGTCTGCAACATAATAAGTTGCAGCCCGAAAACGGGTCAGCACATGGAATATGCTGGCAATATAACACAGTAGAGAAAGAACAGAATAATGCTATCACTACATGCATTTTTGCCTGGTGGAAGGCTCTATGGTTATAGTTTTTGCGAAAAGCCAATTTTTCCCTACAACAAAGGAATAGATTTTATTTTAACTATCATGGTAGTTGAAACATCATTGAGAAGGTTCCTCCAACTCCATCCCAATTAAAGTAATTATCAACCCAACAATATTAATTTAAGAGTGATGAGATACTTAAGATACTCCGAGTACTAGATACTCAAGATTGTCCATAACCGGGGACACGGCTAACCATGATTAGATTGTACACTCTGCAGAGGTTTGCGCACTTTTCCCCACAAGACTCGATCTCCTCCGTTGGATTTCTCACACTACATGGTGTTTGAGAAACGGATGACCGGGACACAGTCTTTCAGAAACATTAACTCTCTACTCTGGGCACACCATACCAAACCTAGAACACACTACCTGCTAATCCACCTCTTCAAGAGCTTCACGTAACTTACTCAACTATGCTAGAGCCCATAATAGCTTGTGGTTGCACACGGAAGTTTCTAGCATGAATCATCTTAGTTCCCTTTGAGCCTGGATGGCGGTCTAGAGGAAAATCACACGGAACCCCGGGATTTCCAAAAAATACAGGCAACACTGGGTTCTCCAGGTGCCTAAATCCACCCAGATGTGTATTAAAGTTGCCACCTTAAGTTGAACCATTAATGAACAATCTCACATATATCATGGAATTCACTCACCCAAACGACGTCTACGAGCATAGCATAGCATATAAGCAACTCGTAGAAGTAACTCCCAAGGGTTTGACTATAACAGGGCAATAGCTTCTACCTCATCAACTACTTCCCAACCCACATGTTAATGACATCCTAATAATGCAATGTTTGAGGATTGGAACTAATGCATAAAAACTGGGTTTGAAAAGAGTATGATCAATGTGTTACTTGCCTTGCTGATGATCCGCAAAACTTAGGGATTCGTAGTAGCACGCTTCACACTCCGGGTGCTCTATCGCAAACAAACAATAGCATACATAAGCAATCAAGTGAAGATGCATGGGCAAACTCAAATAAGATGAATTGACTAGAAAGTTCATCTTAAGAACTCCGGTTTGCAAAAAAAGAATCAAATCAAACGGAGCAACGAAACTCAAACGGCTAAAGAAACAAGATCCGTTTACTAATCTGTACTAAGGTCAAATTTTATAGTAGCAAAAGCTTGTTCAAGTTGGTTAAACGGAAAGAGGGTTTCGAGACGAAGATCTAGGCGCTTGAATCGCCTGATTCCAACAAACGAGCGAAAAGATAAACTAAAACGAAAATCGGATCAGAAAACGCGATTGGAAATAATCACGGAAAAATCCGAGAAAAAGAAAACTAACGAACAGGCTAACGAACGAGTGTTCGTTATCTGTAACTATTGAGTGAAAACCGTTCGTTAAAATGAATGTACGGACGAACGTCCGCTAAATAGAAGAACCGGGAAAACCGGCGAACCGATCTAAAAAAACTAGGGTTTTTCTTAAAAAAAACTGAATCAGTTTTCTAAAAAAACTGGCTGCGGCGAACGGCGGGGTACCTCTTCGGCGAGGCTCCGGTGAGGCGGGGCTCCGGCGGCGGGCTTGCGGGGCGGCGGGGCGAGGCGGCACGGCGCGGCTCGGGAGGCGGGGCTGCGGGCGGCGGGGTTTGGTGGTGGTGGCGGGGGCGGCGGCGGTATTTAAAGAGGGGAGGGGTGGCTTGGGGGAGGGGCAAGGCGGCGGCGGAGGAGGAGTTCGGCTCAGACTCCGGTCCGAGTCAGCGGCGGCGCGCGTCCTGGCGGGAGACGGCGTCGCGGGAGAGACGGGCCGGCTCGGCTGGGCATTGGCCTAGTCGGGTGCTGGAAACTTAAAAAAAACAATTCCACTGAACAGAAAAAAATCCTAGAAAATAAAATAAAAATCTAAAAATACCAAAACAAATTTTCGCCGTCTAAGTAAAATATTTAGAACTAAATGAACATTTTCTTGGCCCTAAAATGCAACTTTGAAAAACGTACAATTTTTCTAATGCAAATAAAATCCAAATAAAATCAAATATTTGATTTTAATTTTTTTCCTCCAATATTTCAATTATTTTGGAGAAGTCATATTTTCTCCTCTCATATATTTTAATATGAAATATTTTCGGAGAGAAAAATAATTAAAACCAAAATCCTCGTTTCATTATTTGATAATAATCAAATATGAAAACTGGGAAATCCCCAATTCTCTCCGAGGGTCCTTGAGTTGCTTAGGATTTCGAGGATCGTGAAACGAAAATGCAATAAAATATGATATGATATGCATGAATGATCTATGCATAACATTCCAAATTGAAAATTTGGGATGTTACAACCTCCCTTCTTAGGGACACAATGGACAGCACTTACCCGCTGACTATCAGCAACGGGATAAATTATATCTGCCTCTAGAAGCTTTAGTATTTCTTTTCTTACCACTTCTTTCATCTTTGGATTTAACCGTCGTTGGTGATCAACAACCGCTTTAGCGTCTTTCTCTAATTTTATTTTGTGCTGGCATAGAGTGGGACTAATGCCCTTAAGATCATCCAGATTATATCCAATAGCAGCACGGTGCTTCTTCAGAGTTTTCAATAATTTCTCTTCTTCCTGCTCTGAAAGATTAGCACTAATAATAACAGGATATATCTTCTTTTCATCAAGATGAGCATATTTAAGAGTATCGGGCAATGGTTTAAGCTCAAACACGGGATCACACTTGGGTGGAGGAGGATCCCCTAGAATTTCGACAGGCAAGTTGTGTTTCAAAATAGGTCCCTGTTTAAAGAATACTTCATCTATTTCCCTTCTTTCATTCATAAACATATCATTTTCATGGTCTTGCAAATATTGTTCTAAAGGATCATTAGGAGGCATGGCAATAGAAGCAAGACCAATAATTTCATCTTTACTAGGCAATTCTTTATCATGGGGTTGTCTATGAAATTTAGCAAAATTGAAATCATGAGACATATCCCCTAAACCAACAGAAACAATATCCTTTTTGCAGTCTATCTTAGCATTAACAGTATTCAAGAAGGGTCTACCAAATATAATGGGACAAAAGTCATCTTGTGGGGAACCAAGAACATGAAAATCAGCAGGATATTTAACTTTCCCACACAAGACTTCAACATCTCTAACAATCCCAACCGGTGAAATAGTATCTCTATTGGCAAGCTTAATTGTAACATTAATACCTTCTAACTCGGCAGGTGCAATATCATGCATAATTTCCTCATATAAAGAATGAGGTATTGCACTCGCACTAGCACCCATATCACATAAGCCGTGATAGCAATGATCTCCTATTTTAACAGAAACAACAGGCATGCCAACAACAGGTCTATGTTTATTTTTAGTATCGGTTAATAGGTTAGTACCAAAAAATGATATAAAATGACTATAAATGATTATAAAACATCCAAGATTGATAATATAACAGCATGGAACAATAAAAAATTATAGATACATTGGAGACGTATCAGTATCCCCAAGCTTAACTCCTACTCGTCCTCGAGTAGGGAAGTGATAAAAACAGAATTTTTGATGTGGAATGCTGCCTAACATGTCATATCATATTATTTTCTTTATAGCATGGACATTTGGACTTTTATATTGTTCAAAGCAATAGTCTAGTTTTGACATGATAATTTAAATACTCAAGCATATCAACAAGCAACCATGTCTTTGAAAATATCAACGCTAAAAAAAGTTATCCCTAGCCCATCATGCTCAACCATTGATCCATTCATGAAACACACTCGCATATTAGCTACACCCAATACTCAAGTACGATCATATTGCCTCCTAGTTGGTGCTTTTATAAGAGAAGATGGAGACTCAAATTCAAAAAGAAAAATTGCATAAAGTAAAAGAAAGGCGCTTCGCAGAGGGAAGTAGGGATTTGTAGAGGTGCTAGAGCTCAAAGTGAAAAAACTTAGAGATAAAAACATTTTGGGAGGTGTATCCATCCCATCAAGGAAAACGACTTAGAGTTCCCAATACCTTCCATGCTTAGATATATCATAGGCGGTTCCCAAAAAGTAAATAAAGGTTATTCCTTTTTCCACCATACTTTCACTTCCCATGACTAACCGTATCCACGGGTGCCCTCCATACCAACACTTTCCAAGGAATTTATTATTTGACAACATAAAGTAAATTCATTTTTCATTTCGGGACTGGGCAACCCTAATACCTTTGCCTTACTCTCATGCAATGACAAGTGAATAAACACTCATTGTGAGAATAACACATCTAGCATGGAAAATATTAGCCACCCCTCACCGCTCCACGAGCGAAACGAACACACAAAAGAGAAGTTTATTTTGAAAATTGGAGATGGCACATACAAATTTGCTTAGAACGGCAAAAAAATACCGCATATAGGTAGATATAGTGGACTCATGTGGCAAAACTGGTTTAAAGGATTTTGGATGCACAAGTAGAGATCATACTTAGTGCAAAATGAAGGCTAGCAAAAGATTGAGAAACGACCAACCAAGAAACGGATAATGTCATAAGCAAGCATTAAGCATGACTAACACCGAATAATGCATCATAAGTAGGATATAATTTCATTGCATGACTATTGACTTTCGTGCTTGCATAGGGAGTCACAAACCTTAACACCAATATTCTTACTAAAGCATAATTACTCATCAAGATGACTCACATATCACATCATCATATCTCAAAACTATTACTAAGAATCAATTTTATTTTGTCCAATGATCTTCATGGAAGTTTTTATTATATCCTTCTTGGATATCTATCACTTTGGGACTAATTTTCATGTGTTGCTTTTCATAAGCTCAAACAAATATAAGTGAAGATCATGAGCATAATTTTTCTATCTCTCAAATTAATTTAAGTGAAGCAAGAGAGAATTTCTTGAAAATTTTAATAACTATCAAATAAATCTAAGTGAAGCAAGAGAGCATTTCTTCAAAAATACTAAGCACACCGTGCTCAAAAAGATATAACTAGAGCACTAGAGCAAGTCCATAGCTCATAAAAAAAATTAAGTGAAGCATAGAGAGCAATTCTAACAAGTCATGACATAATTTTGGCTCTCCCAAATAGGTGTGTCTAGCAAGGGATCAAGACTTAAAGCACAAAATAAAACAAGAAAAGACTCATATCATACAAAACGCTCCAAGCGAAACACATAGTATGTGACGAATAAAAATATAGCTTCGAGTAAAATATTGATGGTCATTAGAAGAAAGAGGGGATGCCACTCGAGGGCATCCACAAGCTTAGTTGGTTGCTCATTTTTGGATAATAGCTTGGTATGCCAGGGCATCCCCAATATTAGGCTCTTCTACTCCTTATTCCTTCATCCATCGTAAGATAACCCAAAACTTGAAAACTTCAATCACACAAAACTCAACAAAACCTTCGTGAGGTCCGTTAGTATAAGATAATAAATCACTACTATAAGTTCTCTATCAAACCAATTCATATTTTGTTCTTGCATTATATCTAATGTATTCCAACTTTTCTATGGCAAAAACTCATCAAAGAAAACCATAGAGCCATCAAAATAAGCACACAACACAAAGAAAACAAAATCTATCAAAATAGAATAGTCTCTAGCAATCTGACTATTTCGAGTACTTATATAACTTAAAAAATTCCGAAAAATTAGGACAACCTGAGCAATTTGTATATTGATATACTGCATGTGGAATGGGTACTTTATCGCTCTCCGGTAAAAAATGAGAATTATTTTCATGAGCGTAAAAGTTTCTGTTTTTTCAGCAAGATCAAACAACTATCACCCAAGAAGATCCTAAAGGCTTTACTTGGCACAAACACTAATTAAAACATAAAAAACACAAACATAATAGTAGCATAATTGTGCTAACACTCAAAAATAGGAAGCAAAAAGTAAAAATAAATTTTATTCATTGGGTTGCCTCCCAACAAGCGCTATAGTTTCATGCCCTTAGCTAGGCATAAAGCTAGGATCTAAGTTTTATCTTCCTTGTTCTTAACCTTCTTAGAGGTGTTTTCATCATGGGGTTTTGTAAACACAACATAAAACATATTATCCATAGAAACCTTAGCGTTCCTAAGTTGGTGTTCATCATAACTTTTTTATTCCCCGCAACAATCCAAGCGTAATGTTGATTAACATTATTGAAAACCTGTTGGATTATATCTAGAACGGGGACTTCCTTTTTAAGATTCTCATCAAAGATTTTATTATCCCCAAGCAAATGTCTTAAAGTATAGTCACTATTGTAGATAATTTCATCTATCATAGGTTTTTCATGATTCATACCATAAAAATCAAAGTTTTCCCTAGCTTCCCGTATTATGTAGTCAAATTCATTCATAAGAACAAGAGTGGCCAACTTTTTAGCCCTAGGATTCTTTATAACGGGAAGCTCAAAAAAAAATCTTTGCAAAGTAGGATGAGTACGAATAAATTTACTTTCAAGTTTCAGAACTAGTGCTGAATAGCATCTGCATAAGATCTAGTAGTCTTAAGTATAGGAGCATCATCAAGACTCAAATTTCCCACACAATTGAAAAATTCTTGGATACGTTCTTTTCTCATAACGTTCCCTGGCCCCGATATAAAAGTTTTAGCATCCAGACTGCTCGTACGTCCAATCTTAGGAGTTAGGCCATCATCTGTTGGTGACATACCAAAATCACTCATGATTGCAAGCAAATGATAGATCTGACAAGAAAACGACAAATGAAAAAGAGGGGCGAATAAAATGGCAAATTTTTGTGAAGTTGTGGAGAGGAAAACAAGAGGCAAATGGCAAATAATGTAAATTGCAAGGAGATGAGATTTGTGATTAGGAACCTGGTATATGTTGAAGATCCTCCCCGGCAACGGCGCCAGAAATTCCTTTTGATGTCGCTTGAAGCTACGTCGGTATTTCCCCAAAGAGGAAGGGATGATGCAGCACAACGATGGTAGGTATTTCCCTCAGATGTGAAACCAAGGTTATCTAACTAGTAGGAGAACCAAGCAACACAATGTAAACATCACCTGCACACAAATAACAACTCACTACTGCAGGATGCTGCTAACACGACACTACGACCAGAGACCCTTCAACGAAACTGTGTGCGATGCAATAATCGCAAACAGTGGTGTAAAAGAACCGTCAAAAAAGGTGCAAAACGTTTGCGATGGCAGAGCCATCAAACATGGTTCAGATTTTAGTTGTGTGTATGATGCAGGGAATACGGTTCAGTCCAATGAACTGCTTGCGATGAGGCGGAACAAAAGAAACGGGCAGCCTGGTGAAGGCGTGTGCGATATACAACATACGGTTCACTCGGATGAACTATTTGTGATTAGGCAACACAAAAGAAACAGCCAACCAGATCAAGGTGTGTGTGATTGAGGGCATATGCTTCAGAAGGATTAACTGTTTGCGACTAGGCAATAGAGAAGAAACAGGTCAGCCAGATCAAAGTGTCTGCGATTGATGGCATACACTTCACATGGATGAACTGTTTGCGATTAGCCACAACAAACTAAAACAGTTAGATAGATCAACGTGTGTGCGCTAGACGGGAACACACATTCTAATTAAAAGAAGCAGGCGCGATGCTAATAACGAGCGTGCACGGTTGTTGGAACAAGACATGTGCTGACATTACCTATTGCGATGCACCCTATGGTGCAAATGCCATGTACACGGCCAAGAAGGCGTACGTGCCCACGCTACGCCTTTCGAGAATAGTGTCATACTTATAACCGTCAGTAAATTTTGAGCATGCATCCCGTCACATTCCAAATTACAAACCTGTTCGCACCGATCAAAACCTAAATGGTTTCCCACTTAGGAGTGTATTACTACTCGGTTATAAATACTACTACTCCAAGATGACTACAATTCCTCCTCAACTCCTCATCCACAAAAACAAACAAGTCAATCATCATCGTTCCCTTTGCGTCTGCCATGGCCAGCGTGAGTTCTGGGTCGAGAGATTGCCACCAGGGAGATGCGAGCATGGAAGCATAAGCACGATAGATGTCCCGCCTCGCCGCAAACGCAGCCAGCATGTCCCGCCGCGCGGCCATAGCAGCACCGAGGTCCCACCACGCCGCGGAAGCAGCACGCAGGTCATGCCGCGCCGTCGATGCAGCAGACTGGTCTGGCCACACAGCGGGAGCAGAAGAGATGTCTCGCCGCGCCGCGAATGCAGCAGAGATGTCCCCCCCACGCCACGGCAGCCTGGGAAAATGTCTCGCGGGCAGGCGAGGACTCTTACAGGCGCATGCATGCGATCGTACATAGCCAGATGGATCATATCTCCGGTTGGGCGAGGTTGTAGGACGACATGAAAGCCTCTTTTGAAGAGGCTACCGGCGTCATCTAATAACTAAATGAGAGCTATGCGAAGCTCTGGGCCGAGCACGACCTGCTGAGGGCGAAGATCGTCGAAAGTGCGGAGCCACAGAAGGAGACCACTGCCTTGTTGAAGAGAACCGGCATCATCGTCGAGAAACTTATGGACGAGAACGCCATACTATACATCAAGCGCAAAAGGCTAGTGGAGGAGTCAGTGGATGCTCTGAAGCAGCATCTTAAGGACAAGAAGGAGCTCATCGCCGCTCGCCAAGGAGACTAGTTGCCGCGGCCTACAGCAACGTAGAGATTAGTGAGCCAGATCGTTGTCTTCCTTCTTTCTTTTTCCCTTGTGTATTCTGGGCATTGCTGCATCTGGCTTTTTTTAATTATCACTACTAGGAAAAGGGCTATAGCTAATATGGACATTAATGGCGCACCACATATGTGGTGCGCCACTGCTATATAGCAGTGGCGCACAATGTGTAGGTACGCCATTAATGTCCATATCACTAATGGCGCACCACACCCACGGTGCGCCACTACTAACATTTTTTTTATTTTTCCAAAACTAGTAATGGCGCACCAGGGCATAGTGCGCCATTACTAGTTTTAACTAGTAATGGCGCACCACACACTCTGTGCGCCACTACTAACAAAAATTTTTACTTTTTTTTTCAAAACTAGTAATGGCGCACCAGTGTATAGTGCGCCATTACTAGTTCAAACTAGTAATGGCGCACCACAACCACGGTGCGCCACTACTAACAATTTTTTTATTTTTTGCAAAAACTAGTAATGGCGCACCACGTAACAGGTGCGCCATTAGTAACCAGGGTTACTAATGGCGCATTGTTAGGTGGTGCACCATTACTAACTTTCTTTGCACCCCCCTGTAGACAGCCTTTTTAGCTTTAGAAAAAATAATATAAAAATATGGAAATGTCAAAAAATAAAAGAAAATAAGTTTCCCATGTGATATGTGGTATAGTTATTGGCAAAATTTACAAATATGAATTTTGACTTTATTTGCAAAATCTCTCTGGAATTTAGTAAAATGGGCATAACTTTTGCACACGAACTCGAATTAAAAAGTTTTTTATATGAAAAATCATCTACTCGAAAAGTTACATCCGTATTGAACGGGGGAACCTTGTTCAAGATTTTCAAAATCCCCCAAAACCTAACAGAACGAAAGATACGGGGCTTTTAAGATCTGCAGGGGGAAAATGAAAAAAAATTCAAACTTACTAGTGGCGCACCAGAGGCTAGGTGCGCCACTAGTAACAGAAAAAAATTGGTTTCAAATTTTTTTTGGATTTTTTCAAAATATGATACGTAATATGACCGGGAAGTTTGAAATATTTTTTCAAAATTTCATCACACTCATGAGCAAGAACAAAGTCCTAGACATCAATAAGGTTTAATAGGATTGATATGATAGATGTATCAACAAGTGCCTGTTAAGTGAGCTGGTGCTGGGTTTGGATAGAACTGCGAAGTTATAGGTGCGTCATGCGCACTATAGGTGCGCCATTACTATCTGTGATAGTAATGGCACACCTATAGTGCGCCATTACTATTTGTTACTAGTGGCGTGGTAATAGTGGCGCACCTATAGTGCGCAATTAATGGCAAAAATAGGTGCGCCACTAATTAGCCTTTTCCTAGTAGTGTATGTTCCTAAATATGTAAGACAATTATTATCCACTGTCATCGTCCTTATATTCATCATGCTTGCTATAAGTCGCAGTCGATGCTATATAGGTTTGTCAGATCTTACATCAAGATCCGTGCAAAACTTTCTTTTCAGATTTTCATTTTTCTCTCTTAAATCTCAGTCCAGTGAGACATATAGCCACACCGTAGAACAGGGGCTCGGGAGCCATTAATGGAGACATTGGGAGGAAGGTGCGCAGCGGGTAGCAGTCAAAGGGCTCTCCTCCCGATGAGCACGCGCAGGGGTATGATCGCACGTCTCCCGTACTCAAATAGCTACCCCGCACGACACCTCCTAGCCAATAAAAAAGGGGATGTGTGGCGGCTCGTAATTGGTAAGTAGAACGCCCACGGTTTCAATAATACTTGTGTTTCCGATTTGTAACGTGACAGACTTGTTCCAAAATGACTTTGTTGATTATTAATGTGTGCGCCTTCACAAATCGGACAGAAAAATTACCACAACATGTTGGTGCCATGTCATGACACCATGCCAAGTTTCATGATTGTCAGGCGTGTTTTGGATTTACAGGAATTAAAAAACCAAGTTTCTCAATATTTTGGGCCGAGCCAGAACGCCCAGATGTTTTAATTTCATTCCCATTTCTTGCATGGGACCTAGAAATTCACCCAACAACACACATGCGATTTTTCAAACAACTTTGGTGCACTCGAGCCTGTGCTTGTTGTTCAAATTCGAATTATGCACATTAAATGCGCAAAAACTCAATTAATATATAAAAAAGGCCAAACAAACCCGAAATAATTCCAAAATTTAGCACGATGCTTCTATTTGGTCTAATCAGCCTGTGTAAAAAATTAAGGCGGGAGAAGGCAGTGTACGTATGTCGCTTCACACACGGAGGTGACACGTTCCCTCTCGGAACCACAAGCCTTCTTGAGGGAAACTCCGGTTTGCAAGAAGCTTACACCAAAGCTTGTCCCAATTCGGCCAAAAAATTTACCGCAGTATGTTGGTGCCATGTCATGACACCATGTCAAGTTTCATGATTTTTAGGCATGTTTTGGATTTACAGGAATTAAAAAACCAATTTTCTCAATCTTTCAGGTCGAGCCACGACGCCCAGATGTTTGAATTTCATTCCCATTTCTTGCATGGGACCTATAAATTCACCCAAGGACACATGTGATTTTTCAACCAACTTTGGTGCACTGGAGCATGTGCTTGTAGTTCAAATTTGAATTATGGACATTAAATGCGTAGAAACTCAATTAATGTATTAAAAAGGCCAAACGAACCCGGAATAATTCCAAAATTTAGCACGATACTTCTATTTGGTCTAATCATCTCGTGTAAAAAAATTAAGGCGGGAGAAGGCATTGTACGTATCTCATTTCGCACATGGAGGTGACAGTTCCCTCTCGGAACCACAAGCCTTCTTGAGGGAAGCTTCGGTTTGCAAGAAGCTTACACCAAAGCTTGTCCCAATTCGGCCAAAAAAAATTACCGCAGCATGTTGGTGCCATGTCAGGACACCACGCCAAGTTTCATGATTTTCAAGCGTGTTTTGGATTTACATGAATTAAAAAACCAAGTTTCTCAATCTTTTCGGCCAAGGCACGACGCCCAGATGTTTGAATTTCATTCCCATTTCTTGCATGGGGCCTATAAATTCACCCAAGGACACACATGTGATTTTCCAACCAACTTTGGTGCACTGGAGCATGTGCATGTAGTTCAAATTTGAAATATGCACATTAAATGCGCAAAAACTCAATTAATGTATAAAAAGGCCAAACAAACCCGAAATAATTCCAAAATTGAGCACGATACTTCTATTTGGTCTAATCTGCCTGTATAAAAAATTAAGGCGGGAGAAGGCACTGTATGTATCTCGTTTCGCACAAGGAGGTTACACATTCCCTCTCGGCATCACGAGCCTTCTTGAGGGAAGCTCCGGCTTGCAAGAAGCTTACACCAAAGCTTGTCCCAATTTGGCCAAAAAATTACCGCAGCATGTTGGTGCCATGTCATGACACCATGCCAAGTTTCATGATTTTCAGGCGTGTTTTGGATTTACAGGAATTAAAAAACCAAGTTTCTCAATCTTTCCGGCCAAGCCACGATGCCCAGATGTTTGAATTTCATTCCCATTTCTTTCATGGGGCCTATAAATTCACCCAAAGACACACATGTGATTTTTCAAACAACTTTGGTGCACTCGAGCCTGTGCTTGTAGTTCAAATTTGAATTATGCACATTAAATGCGCAAAAACTCAATTAATGTGTAAAAAAGGCCAAACGAACCCGGAATAATTCCAAAATTTAGCACGATGCTTCTATTTGGTCTAATCTGCCTATGTAAAAAAAATTAAGGCGGGAGAAGGGAGTGTACGTATGTCGTTTCACAAACAGAGGTGACACGTTCCCTCTCGGAACCACGAGCCTTCTTGAGGGAAGCTCCGGTTTGCAATAAGCTTACACCAAAGCTTGTACCAATTCGGCCAAAAAATTTACCGCAGCATGTTAGTGCCATGTTATGACACAATGCCAAGTTTCATGATTTTTAGGCGTGTTTTGGATTTACAGGAATTAAAAAACCAATTTTCTCAATCTTTCCGGCCGAGCCACGACGCCCAGATGTTTGAATTTCATTCCCATTTCTTGCATGGGACCTATAAATTCACCCAAAGACACACATGTGATTTTTCAACAAACTTTGGTGCATTGGAGCATGTGCTTGTAGTTCAAATTTGAATTATGCACATTAAATGCCCATAAACTCATTTAATGCATAAAAATGCCAAACGAACCAGGAATGATTCCAAATTTAAACACGACACTCATGTACTAGTTGCATGTTCACTGTACGTAAATGTTGTAGCAATTCAAACACCATCCTTTCCCTCTATAACACCATTTTGTCTTTGAAAACATAATGAAAAAATCAGGTATACCACAAACAGTTTACTAGAAAGAATCGTGTGGGATGCGATATAAAATATCTTGGCGCATCGTCTTGTCTAGCTTACGCAGGAAGCTTCGTCGTCTACATTCCACCGCCCCCACTTCAACCACACTTGCGCGCCAGTTTCTCGCTGCATCGAACAAAATTTTTTTGCCACCACGAAAATATCTATCTCCCCGCCACCTCCCTCCCACCAAAAGACACATTTCCACTATTCCTCATTGCTCTACAAGTTCAAACCTTCACTGCTGCTTACTGGCAGCTCAACCTCCTCGCCGGCGACGCTTCTTCTTGCAGCACCGCCTCCTCGCCGGCTACCATTCTTCTTGCAGCGCTGCCTCCTCGCCAGCGACCCTTCTTCACGATGCGCGGCCTCCTCGCCACCGACCCTTCTTCTTGCTGCGCGACCTCGTCGATATGGTTAGGTAATCCACACCCCACCCACACCATCCTCCTCCTTTCCCGTCCCACATGCCCCGACCGACGGCGCGACACCTTCCACCGAAATCACTGCCCCTCCTCCAATTAAGCGCCGCCCATAGCCATTTTGCATGCAGTATAACGTGGAGCTTAGTAGAATGCGGCCGCATGCGCGCACGAGGTCACTATGGCTGCCATGTGTGTCAACCACTAGATCTTGGAGGAGCACCTCGTCTTCGAGGCCACCGTCGACACCACCACGCGGTTGTCTACTTTAAAATATAGTTCGTGCTGTTTTCTTAAGGCCACCGCTAGTGCCTTCTAGTGATTTGTCCTCTATAATGTTAATATGCAATCTGATGTTTAGTTAATAGTTTGGTTCTCTGAAATGTAATGTTTAGTTAACACTTTGTTCCAACAATTGCTACATTTCGTAGTACTATTCTCAAGCATTCTTTGTTTTGTTAACTATCTTATCTTCTAGTACATGTTTCTATTCTGCAATGTCGTGCTCAGTTAACTATTCTGGTTCATTTGGTCTACTGTCCATTTAATTGTTTGGTTCAGTTCTGCAATTTGATTTTCATTTGCTGTGGGTACAATTTTGTATTGTTATGCATGTGACACCAATCGAATTTGGTTGTACTCAATACATATTCTACTGATAGTATGGCAACTCTCAGTTAACCTGATCAAGATCTTCCTTATGTGTGTTGCAGGGAAACAATGGGAGACACTGCGGTTTACCATCGAGGTTTGTTCAAGCAGGGTCCTTTGGCTAATAGCACATTATTGTGTAGTTGCAGGAATCATTCTAATATTTAGGTTTCTTACAATTTGGTCTTGCACATGTAGGTCCTGCTGTTAGAAGCTTAGACCCACTGTTCGACCCATTTTGCATATGGGGAAATGAGATGTCCATGAATATCAGTCAAGTCAAGAAACTCATAAAGATTGTTAGGATGAAGAAACTTGCGACGAATAGCAGCAAGATCTTTGTTTGCACAATGAAGAAGACATCGGTCAACTATAGGATGGTACCAACTCTTTTACCTTGTTTTTACCCCTTGCGTCATTCCGAAATTTACAACAGTGATTTATGCATAGCTTTGTTTTTAGTACTTTTCAAAGCAGTTCACCGATGATTACCTCTCAAACCACCTGCATGGTCAAGAGGCGAGGAAGGTATTCATTCAACACCCACGGTACAATATTGGATTCTTGTTGAATAGGACGAAGGTTGGGCGGGCAATTATCCATTGCCACTGTCCTAAAGTTGCAAGGACATTCAACATCACCGAAGGCTCAATATTTGCCTTTCGCTTCTGCAGTTTCCCAGATGATATTCATCTGTCTATTTACCACGTATGATGCTACTTTCCAAAGGTTTTTGATGCTGCATGTGAAACTTGGTGCTGTTGTGTAATGGCGTAACTGAGTGCTGAAGCTATCTGATGTAATTCGATTATGAAATCCTGGTTGCTTTTATACGGATATGAAATATCTAGCGTGTTTTATAAGAAATATCAGTTTGATTAGTACATGGATTATAAATAATATGCTAATTAGCCTACTTATTGGGGTTTTCTATTGTAGACGGTTACTCATACAACACCGTGGGTGATGAATTCAAACAACCTCCACGGTTTCTAGAAAGTAGGCGTGTTCGATCAACTAACAATCACACACGACTTCTGGCAGCGAACTGTTTGTGTTAGGCCACCTTGCACAAACGTTTCCACACAAAGAACTGTCTGTGATATACATACCTACGAAAATGTTTTTCTAGGATTCACCGTGTGGGATGTACATACCTACAGAAATGATTTTTCTGGGATTCACCATGTGGGATGTACATACCTACGGAAATGATTTTCTAGGATTAACCGTGTGGGATGTAAATACCTACGGAAATGATTGGGTTTTGATGCCTCGCCCGATTGCACACGAGCTCATTTGGTGTCCCAGGAGGGTCTAGCCCCGACGGTTTCTGGGTGTGTGGGAAGGACCCCCTATCGCCCACACTCACTTGGCGACGGCTCCAATTGCCGTCGCGGAAAGGGGTTGAAAACCGTTTGTATAGCACGTCATTGTACCAGTGACTTCTCTCAACCCGACGTGTTAAAGGGGTTGTTAATCCCTTCCGGGGTATGGCGCGTCAAGATAGGCAAACAAACGTGAGGTAAATTTGTAGTAGATTGATAGATCGAACGCCAAATAAAATAAATAAGAATAAATTGCATCAAGGTGTTTTTGGGTTTTTGGTTTAGTAGATCTGAAAAAATGCAAAGGAAAAGTAGATCGCAAAGGCAAATAATATGAGAAAGAGACCCGGGGGCCGTAGGTTTCACTAGTGGCTTCTCTCGAGAAAAATACCAAATGGTGGGTGAACAAATTACTGTTGGGCAATTGATAGAACTTCAAATACTCATGACAATATCGAGGCAATAATCATTACATAGGCATCACGTCCAAGATTAGTAGACCAACTCCTGCCTGCATCTACTACTATTACTCCACGCATCGACCGCTATCCAGCATGCATCTAGTGTATTAAGTTCATGGAGAAACAGAGTAATGAAATAAGAAAGATGACATGATGTAGACAAGATCTATCTATGTAGAGATAGACCCCAACATTTTATCCTTAGTAGCAACGATACATACGTGTCGGTTCCCCTTCTGTCACTGGGATCAAGCACAGTAAGATCAAACCCACCACAAAGCACCTCTTCCCATTGCAAGATAAATAGATCAAGTTGGCCAAACAAAACCCAAATATTGGAGAATAAATACGAGGCTATAAGCAATCATGCATAAAAGAGATCAAAGAAACTCAAATACTTTCATGGGTATAAAAAGAGATAGATCTGATCATAAACTCAAAGTTCATCGGGTCCCAACAAACACACCACAAAAGAATTACATCATATGGATCTCCAAGAGACCATTGTATTGAGAATCAAGAGAGAGAGAGAGAGAGAGGAAGCCATCTAGCTACTAACTATGGACCCGAAGGACTACAAAGAACTACTCATGCATCATCGAAGAGGCACCAATGGAGGTGGTGAACCCCATCCGAGATGGTGTCTAGATTGGATCTGGTGGTTCTGGACTCTACGGCGGCTGGATCAATATTTCGTCGACTCCCCTAGGGTTTCTATAATATGGGGGTATTTATAGAGCAAAGAGGCGGTCCGGGGGCACCCGAGGTGGGCACAACCCACCAGGGCGTGCCTGGGCCTCCTGGCGCACCATGGTGGGTTGTGCTCCCCTCGAGGCACCCCCCAGGCGCAGCCAAGGTCCATTGTGTTCCTTCCGGTCCAAAAAAATCTCCGTAAAGTTTCGTGGCATTTGGACTCCATTTGATAATGATTTTTGGCGATGTAAAAAACATGGAAAAAATAGCAACTAGCACTTGGCACTATGTCAATAGGTTAGTACCCAAAAATGATATAAAATGACTATAAAATGATTATAAAACATCCAAGACTAATAATATAACAGCATGGAACAATCAAAAATTATAAATACATTGGAGACGTATCACACACCGCAAAAAGAGTTACATCATATGGATCTCCAAGAGACCATTGTATTGACAAACAAACGAGAGAGAGAGGAAGCCATCTAGCTACTAACTACGGACCCGAAGGTCTACAAAGAACTACTCACGCATCATCGGAGAGGCACAAATGGAGGTGGTGAACCCCATCCGTGATGGTGCCTAGATTGGATCTGGTGGTTATGGACTCTGCGGCAGCTGGAATTGATTTTCGTCGACTCCCCTAGGGTTTCTAGAATATTGGGTTATTTATATAGCAAAGACGCGGTCCAGGGGGCACCTGAGGTGGGCACAACCCACCAGGGTGTGCCTGGACCTCCTAGTGCGCCCTGGTGGGTTGTGCTCTCCTCGGAGCACCCCCAGGTGCAGCCGTGGCCCATTAGGTGTCTTCTGGTCCATAAAAAATCTCCGTAAAGTTTCATGCCATTTGGACTCTGTTTGGTATTGATTTTTTGCTATGTAAAAAACATGCAAAAAAAGCAACTGGGACTTGGCACTATTTCAATAGGTTAGTACCAAAAGTGTTATAAAATGACTATAAAATGGTTATAAAACATCCAAGATTGATAAATAACAGCATGGAACAATAAAAAATTATAGATATGTTGGAGATGTATCACATGAACCAAGCAACTTCACTCCTAGAGAAGCCATGGATCATCAATTCAACGAGTCCATTCTCTTCATTCTCCAAGAAGCAATTCCACCCGAAGATATTTTGCACCTCCGACCTTTCACTATGGCCAAGGAAGCATGGAAACATGTTGTGTCCATTTACAAGGGAAGCGCAAGCATTCAACGCTCAAACTTTGAAGTGGTGCAAGATGAAGCCGATGAGTTTGCAATGATTGAAGATGAAGAGCCTCGAGAGCTTTACTGAAGATTAACCACTCTCACGGTCTCACTTCGAGATCATGGGAGCAAGGATACGGATGACAATTGGATCAAGCACAAGTTTCTCAAGGCCATGATGTCGTACCATAAGGCCATGTCCTCTGTCATCCGTCAAAGGCCAGACTTTCACGCCTTGTCCTCAAGTGAAGTGTTGGATGAGTTTGTTGCAATGAGGATCTTGGACAAGACCACCGACAATGCAGTGTTGCGTTCTCAACAAGCAAAGAAGCCCAACGTTGCTTTGAAGGCCAAGGCTAGTATGGAAGAAGAGGGTGAAGAGGAAGAAGAGGAGTGTTTCCCCGAAGATACCAAATATGCCTATCATGAGCACATGCTCTCGCTTCACGATAATTTGGGAGCAAGAAGAACTCAAGGCCCAACTTCAAAAAGAACAACTCAAGTGGCGCCAAGGGCAAGCAATATTTGAGGAAGTGCTATAATTATGGCAATTTGAGCCACTTTGTTGCGGATTGCCCGTACGAGAAGAGGGAAGACAATGGTGGCAAGCTTATCCGAAAACACAAGGCCAAGTCCTTCCCCAACAAGAACAACTTCACCAAGAAGACTCCTCCCAAGGGGTTGGTGGCACAAGAAGAGTACAATGAGGATGATGAGGATGAAGATCGTGAGACGGTTTCCACAGCCTCCGTTGCCACTGCAACAACTCCACGGGTGTCCCTCTTCGATTCACCCAACGAGAACATCACCGCCAAGTGCCTCATGGCTAAAGCCACCAATAAGGTAACCCCCAACATAAAAACTACCATCACTACTAATCCTTCCTTGATGGATTGCATTGATGAAAGTGAGGGGACGAAGGAGGAGGAAAATGAATATGAGTCTTTTATGAGTAAGCTCAAGGGTAAATCCAAAAAGCACTTTGTTGCTCTCTTGGAACAACTTGGTGAAGCCAATGACATGATCGAGGCTCATGATGACCCACAAGTATAGGGGATCTATCGTAGTCCTTTCGATAAGTAAGAGTGTCGAACCCAACAAGGAGAAGAAGGAAATGATAAGTACTTTTCAGTAAGGTATTCTCTCCAAGCACTGAAATTATCGGCAACAGATAGTTTTGTGATAAGGTAATTTGTAACGAGTAACAAGTAATACAAGTAAATAAGGTGCAGCAGGATGGACCAATCCTTTTTGTATCAAAGGACAAGCCTGGACAAACTCTTATATAAAGAAAAGCGCTCCCGAGGACACATGGGAATTATCGTCAAGCTAGTTTTCATCACGTTCATATGATTAGCGTTCGATACTTTGATAATTTGATATGTGGGTGGACCGGTGCTTGGGTACTGCCCTTACTTGGAAAAGCATCCCACTTATGATTAACCCCTCTTGCAAGCATCCACAACTGCAAAAGAAGTATTAAGGTAAACCTAACCATAGATGAAACATATGGATCCAAATCAGCCCCTTACAAAGCAACGCCTAAACTAGGGTTTAAGCTTCTGTCACTCTAGCAACCCATCATCTACTTATTACTTCCCAATGCCTTCCCCTAGGCCCAAACAATGGTGAAGTGTCATGTAGTCGACGTTCACATGACACCACTAGAGGAAAGACAACATACATGTCATCAAAATATCGAACGAATACCAAATTCACATGACTACTTATAGCAAGACTTATCCCATGTCCTCAGGAACAAACGTAACTACTCACAAATCGTATTCATGTTCATAATCAGAGGGGTATTAATATGCATAAATGATCTTAACATATAATCTTCCACCAAATAAACCAACTAGCATCAACTACAAGGAGTAATCAACAGTACTAGCAACCCACAGGTACCCATCTGAGGTTTTGGGACAAAGATTGGATACAAGAGATGAACTAGGGTTTGAGAGGAGATGGTGCTGGTGAAGATATTGATGGAGATTGACCCCCTCCCGATGGGAGGATCGATGGTGATGACGATGGTGATGATTTCCCCCTCCTCGAGGGATGTTTCCCCGGCAGAACAGCTCCGCCGGAGCCCTAGATTGGTTACGCCAAGGTTCTGCCTCGTGGCAGCGGCGCTTCATCCCGAAAGCTTGCCTATGATTTTTTCCAGGGCGAAATACTTCATATAGCCGAAGATGGGCACCGGAGGTCTACCAGGGGGCCCACGTGACAGGGGGTGCGCCAAGGGGGGTAAGGCGCGTCCCCACCCTCGTGGATGGTGGGTGGCCCCCCTCTGGTGCTTTCTTCGCCCAATATTTTTTATATATTCCAAAATTGACTTCCGTGGAGTTTCAGGAATTTTGGAATTGTGCAGAACAGGTCTCTAATATTTGCTCCTTTTCCAGCCCAGAATTCCAGCTGCCGGCATTCTCCCTCTTCGTGCAAACCTTGTAACATAATAGAAAATATGCATAAGTATTGTGACATAATGTGTAATAACAGCCCATAATGCAATAAATATCAATATAAAAGCATCATGCAAAATGGATGTATCAACTCCCCCAAGCTTAGACCTCGCTTGTCCTCATGCGAAAGCCGACAACGAAAAATATGTCCACATGTTTAGAGATAGAGGTGTCGATAAAATAAAATACAGACATGAGGGTTTCATGATCATTCTTATAACAGCAACATATATATATTGACATATGATTTATTATGCTAAAGTAACAATTCATTCATAATTTCAAGTATGAATCAGAAACTTCAATAATAGTTTATGAAAAACCACATCCAATTAGAGATAAGGCCCTTCGCAGAGGGAAAGGTGAAATGTAATAAGGATAAAATGTAATAAGGGAAAAATCATATGACAATATACGGTCTGCTTCCCTCTGCCAAAGGATAAAATGTAATAAGGGAAAGGTGAAGATCACCATGAATCTTGTATAAAGTCTAGGACAAAAATAAAATATAGGCCCTTCGCAGAGGGAAACAGAGGTTGTCATGTTCTTTTATGGTTGTATGCACAAAATCTTAATGCAAAAGAACGTCACTTTATATTGCGACTTGTGATATGGACCTTTATTATGCAGTCCATCGCTTTTATTTCTTCCATGTCACAAGATCGTATAAAGCTTATTTTCTCCACACTAAGAGATCATACATATTTAGAGAGCAATTTTTATTGATCGCAACAATGACAACTTACTTGAAGGATCTTACTCAATCCATAGGCAGATATGATGGACTCTCATGGCAAAACTTGGTTTAAGGAGATTTGGAAGCACAAGTAGTATCTCTACTTGGTGCAAAGAATTTGGCTAGCATGAGGGGGAAAGGCAATCTCAACATGTTGGATGATCCATGACAATATAATTTATTTCGGATATAAGAAAACATAACCCATTATGTTGTCTTCCTTGTCCAACATCAACTTTTTAGCATGTCATATTTTGATGAGTGCTCACAATCATAAAAGATGTCCAAGATAGTATATTTATATGTGAAAACCTCTCTTTCTTAATTACTTCCTATTAATTGCAACTATGACCAAAACTATGTTTGTCAACTCTCAACAACTTTTATTCATCATACTCTTTATATATGAAGTCATTACTCACCATAAGAACAATATGATCTCTTTATTTATTTTTATTCTTACTTTTATTACCTCAAGATCATAGCAAGATAGCAAAGCCCTCGGCTCGAAACTAATCTTTATTATATATATAGCTCATGGACTCGATTAGATAGAAGGATCATAAAGCAAAACTCAAAACTAGATCATACTAAAACTTTATTCTACTAAATCAAGATATAACCAAAAGGATCGAACTAAGAAAAACGGTAAAGATAGGAGTATGATGGTGATACGATACCGGGGCACTCTCCCAAGCTTGGTAGTTGCCAAGGGGAGTGCCCATACCCATGTATTGATGTCTCTTTCTTCGGAGGTGAAGGAGATGGTGATGATGATGACGTAGGCTTGTCGTCCAACATCAAGCGTAGGAGGTGCTCCAACTTACGAATAATTCCCTTGAGTGCGGTGATATGTTCTTGCAACAGAATATTTTCACGAGTTAGATACTTGTTTTACACTCGAACTATTTCAATCATCTTGAAAGCTTCAATTTCAGTAAGGGTAAGAAGATTGTAATGAGGTTGAAGGATGTCTTCTTCTTCTGCTGCTGCTGGAGCTTGATCCTCCGTGGCCTTCTTGATCCCATCATCCTTGTTGATCTCCCCGAATTCTTCTCTCTTCAGCTCTATATTCATTAGCCAAGCATCGTCACCCTCGTTGTTGGAGGAAGGGGACGACATGATGCCTGGCCTTGACAACTCTCGCAGAAAATAGCTCAAAACAAAAGCAGAGGTTATTTGTGTGGTACGGTGGTCAAAACCTTCGGGAGATTATATAATAAATTTTTACTGACCAAAATAAGTATCGTGCAAGAAAATGGAGTCCGGAGGGCACACGAGGTGCCCACAAGGCAGGGGGCGCGCCCAGGGGGTAGGGCGCGCCCTCCACCCTCATGGACGCCTCGTGTCCTTTCCGGACTGCTTCTTATTTTCCTGTTTTCTTAAATATTCCAAAACGGAGAAAAATTGCTATTAGAATTGTTTTGGATTCAGTTTACTTACCGTACCACATACCTCTTCCTTTTCGGAGGCTGAAACGTTCAAGAAGGTGTCCCTTATATACTCCTCCGGGGTTACGGTTTCAATAACATTAGTTTCAACATTTATAGGATTACCTAAGATATAATGTTTGATTCTTTGACCATTCACCACCCTCGGATTTGTGCCTTCAAAGTTATTGATTTTTATGGCACCGGAACGATAGATCTCCTCGATAACGTAAGGACCTTCCCATTTATAGAGGAGTTTTCTTGCAAAAAATCTTAAAAGAGAGTTGTATAACAATACATAATCACCTACATTAAACTCACATTTTTGTATCCTTTTGTCATGCCATCTTTTAACTTTTTCTTTAAACAGTTTGGCATTCTCATAGGCCTGGTGATGCGGAGCATCCTATGGACATCACCATGTACACCTTCATAGCACATCAAGCTCCAAGTGGACCTAACGAACCTAAGGTGAACCCGCTCCTCTTCAAGATTTACATGAATATCTACTGGACTTGGTTGCTACCTCACCACGTAACATTGTGCATCATTAGGTACGAGGACGACCGCCACCCGACAGCTATGGAGCATCCCGGAGGCCGTGGAGAAGGACCCCAAGGCCACGAGGGAGAAGGAGAAGCACAACCGCAGCTGGACAGGAGGTCCCAGGCGACCACGTGTGCACGAGCCCCCAAGACCCCGTGCCCACGGGCTACACAGGGCGTTACGGCTGTAGCACCCCGTGCGCACGGGCCCGACTTACCCCGTGCACACGGGCTCTACAGGATGGGCGACCAAGATTGCATCTTCAACTCCCCCTCCGCCTCCACTTCGTCCCTCACCTCCAGCCACCTATATATATTCCGTACCTAGACCATTTGTTAGGGTTAGCTAAGAATAGATCTAAACATTAGAGCTTAGCTCATGTACCTCCCCTTGTGGGATTCCTCTTGAGAGAGAGAAGACTCCATTGGAGTTCAAGACCTCCATTGGAGAAGATCCCTAGTGGATAAAGACCCCCTTGTGGGAAGGATCTATCAAGATCATCAAGCCCTCATCTCCTTCATAGGATTTGGGATGAACTCTACCATGTATCTTGTTTCCCTTTGATTGTTCATGTACCTTGTGGATCTTGTGTGTTTGTAGGTCTAGTGGATGTGTGATTGGACTTGTTCATGAGTGTTCCTCTTGTTTTCCCCTTGTGTTCTTCTTGTTCTTGGGGATTCCCCCTCCAATTCATGAAAGATCCCCACTTAGGGTTCCACCCTACAACATCTTTGTATCATGAGCAAGGTTGATCACGAAATTGGAGCCCCCCTCTTTGTTTTCTAGCCTAGTTTTGTTGTTTTTGTCCCAATTTCAAAAATTCCCCACCAAAAAATAGCCCCAATTTTTTTGTGATTTTTTGGTTTGATGAGGTTTTGTTGGATTTGATCCATGGATTTGCTTGGTTTCAAGTGGATCTATCTTTCCTCCATCTTTCCCCCGCCATCCATCCCCAAAATCTCTCCAATTTTGCCCAAGAAATCGTCATTTTCCGCCCGGAAATTGTGAAATTTCCGCCTACCCCGTGCCCACGGGCCACCGCGTAGTCCCAGGTGACCCCGTGCCCTTGGTATGTGTACCGTGCGTGCGGGACCCCGTGTGCACGGCCCTCCCAGAATCAGCCACGTCCACTTTATGTTTTCGGTCATAACTTCCACTCCTGAACTCCGATTTGGGTGTTCTTTGGCTCGTTGAAAAGCTAGCGACGTGCCCGAGCTGCTCATCTTGGTTTTACCACCATTTGACTCCATAAAATTTCCTCCATTTTTGCATCTTTTGCATAGGCCATCCGCCATAACTTCCGCACCACCGCATAAGACTTCGGCAACCAAACCCTTTTTGGTTCTTTTGGCATTTGTGATTGTTTGAGTTGTGATTTCAGTCTCCTAAGGTGTTTCAGCTACTTAGGGACAGTTAAATCTTAATCCACCACCGGTGACTTGTATCGATCCATCGACTACATCCACCACGAGCTTCCACATCGACGACGACCATCCATCCTTTGAGGCCATCTTCAACCGGAAGCAAGGCCGGTTACCCCCCGACTTCGTGAAAGGTTAAGGGTGACGAAGGTATCCATTCCGTCATAAACTTTTCCTTCCTTGCCATTACATCTTGATAGCCCTACCATCTTTGCGCATACCTTCATACCTATTGAGACTTGCTATCCGAGTATTGTCGGGCTTCGCGAAAACTTGTGCGCCATAGTGATACGATATCATATTGTTGCATCATTAGATATATCATATTGGGCAATTGCTTGCTCCCGTGCATATATTGTGATACCTATCTCATATGTGTGGTTGAGGCTCATTAAGCATAGTGGAAAGGAAGAGCAAAAAAAGAAAAAAAAAGCTTTTAATCAAGAAAAGAAAGATCATAAGCTTATAAGCAAAAGAGAGTTGAGCATGAAGAGATATACTTGTGCATGAGGATACATGGAATAGGGAACATTTAGCTTGCATGCATATAGGTTGGTGCCAAGTGGTGAATCGTGCCCAAGTGTGCAATCAAGCTAGTGCTCTCCTAGTGTTTGTGCAACACGAGCTTAGTCTTCGTTAGGCAATTTTGTATTGCTCATCCCTATAGTTGCACAAGCCCCATTATCCCACTGTGTGTTTCATTATTGCCCTCCTCTATATTTGTGATCACTTGCTTTGCATTTTGAGTCCTTTGGATTTATTTCAACAATTACATGAAATTTGTGCCACTTGTCCTAACCAAGCCACTCGATAAGCTTTTACTTGTAGGTGTTAGTGAACAAGTCCGGTACCAATTCCCCTATTCTTTCATCTCACATTGAGTGATACGAGATACATCCTCAACGTTTGGAAAAGGTAGCTTGGTATTGTTTATCTCATTTCCTACTCACCTTTGCTCAAGTCTTGTGATGGATAGGCAAGGCATTTCATCTCCGGTCTTCCACGACAACGACGGCGCGAACAACTACATCACCCAAACGCCCATCTTCGGACTACAACGAGCAATGCGAGGCATTGAGTGACTCACCATCGACATTGACCAACACGAAGCATGGACAAGGGACTACATCGACACCCAGTTGGACGCACAATTGGATGATATCCGACACATGTGGGCCAACTACAAGTCTTCTTCCTCTTCGTCATATTCAAGGCGGAGACGCTCAAGTCGCAAGTCTTCGTTACGACCACGCGATGCAAGTACCACGCGACACCGTCATCATCTTCGAGGCGACTGCCAATAACACGGACAAGACCATGAAGAGCGACCTTCGGGACGAGAGTTGGCTTCTCTTCCACCCCCGTGCACATGGGCCTTGGACCCCCGTGCACATGGGACCCTATGCCCACGGCCTCATGCACCCCCGTGTGCACGGGCTCTACATAACAGCACCATCGACCCCAAGGCTGCGGCTTCGACAACAACTTTGGCATCTTCGCCAAGTGACGTCAAGGCATCTTCGCCTTTGGACGTACAACATCTTCGCCTACTTGCCACGAGTACGCCTACTTCGACATCATCAAGTCCAAGGCGATCACCTACGAGCGAGGGCGACACTTCCATCTTTGGAAGCCCCTCAAGGGATATGGTTGAGCATGGGATTTTCCCTTCGACCACAGCGACATATGATGACTTGAGTGACTTGTGCCACCGTATTGAGAGTGAGAGTGACTTCACCACTAGCCCCATATATGATGAGTTGCCACAACTCCTATGTGAGGAGAGCCACAACCCCCACCACCTGAGTAAGATGAGTGACTCCACCATATGTGAGTTTGAGTGCACCTACTTTAAGAGAGTGAGTGAACCACCACATAGAGAGAGTGAGATAGTTGATAGGTCATGTGAGGCCACTTTCAACTCTAACGACTTGACCTCTACCTCTATTGTGTCTTCTCATTTCGTGCTAGGTCCCATTTATGATGATGCACCGATCCTCGACGACTTCGTCCTTCCTATGGACAAGATGATGGCCATGGTGGAATACGATGCACCCCCCACATGGTTCCATCACGATGAAGATGACCACGACTCGGTCTTCGACACCTCACCTACACCACATGAGTGGAGCTCCAAAGGTAACATAGGTGATGGTGCTTCTCTTGTCCCACTAGTGGACTATACTCACAATGATTGCTTGCATGATGATGATAACCTTATGGATTCACCACATACTTTGTCTTCTACATGCTTAGATATGCCACCCATTTATGAAAAATATGATGATGAGCATGTTGAATTTCCTAGTTGTGATGCCATGCTCCATAGGATATCATGTGAAAATTCTTTTGGTCACATCATGTTTGACAATCCATTAACCTTGTCATATGCTATGAGTGAGATATCCCATATTGCATCATTTCAATCTCAACATAGTAACTATGCATGCCCCATTAAAATAAATCCTATTTGCACATATGGCATAGATGACGAGATGATGGTCATTGGCTTTTGTTTTTCATGTGATGATATTGCCATGCTTCCCTTACATGACTCGTGCAATTCATCTCATATGCCATGCCATGAAAATTATTGTGTTTCGCATGATTACATCCCTTGTGTGCACAATATGTACTCCATGAATAACAATGCTCTAGATATTTCCCATGATGCATTACACAACTTGAGTCTCCATTATGCTATACATAACAACAAACCCATCATGATGGATGACATGTTTCTATATCATGCAACTCATTTATTTGAGCATTGCATATTTTGTGCTAACCAACACAAGAACGTGTTCATCATGATGAGATGTGTACATCTACCACGCACACACCATTTTCCCTTTGTTTTTGTTGTGTGTAGGTACTCATGTATACTTGTCAACCTCTCAATCCCAAGACTTGATGAAACGAGCTCTTGAGAGTAACGACGATTTGGGATCTCGTGGATTGTCCTTCCTACCATTCTCTTCGCGCAATGACTACACGCATCTCTTCTACTTGGCTGTCACAAGGCTATGGGATATATATCACTTGTTACGTTATGCCCATTTTCTCGTGTTCACTTTGCATGCGATGCCTCTTTCCATGCCTTTGCCATGAAATTATGACCCTTGCTTGCATCTACCCATGATTCATCTTTACACTACTTCTATGTGTATTTGCATGCTTGGTGGAGATCCTAGTAGCTATTGCCATGATTTCTTTGTGCCCAATGCTTTTGATGCTTGTTGTGCTGGGAGAGTCATTATGCCCCATTGCTATTTACATATGGCCTCTCCCCAATACATTGATGATGTTTTGCTCATATGTTGCTTTCACGCTTGTGCTATGTCATGTGAATTATTCATGCCCACTATTTGTACACATGACATGCTAGCCATGATTCCTTCTAGTATGTTGCATCTTCGCACTGCTAGCTTGCACTACTTGATCACTATTATTGCCTCGCACATGTGGAACAATTGCTCTTTCTATTGTGTTGAGCGCCTTATGCACGCTTTCTATGTGTTTGAGGTAGATGCTTCTTCTCTTGTTACACATATTTGCATCACTACCTCACATTCACATGCTTGTCCCCATGATATCTTTGCTTGTGCTCAATTTATGTGCTTACATGCCATGTCACAATCCTTTGTTACACCATATGCTATACATGATGACGACACTTGTTCGGTGAATCACCACTTGAATGCTTGGTTTTGCACTAATGCTAACCACATTTGTTTTCCAAGTGTTTGTTGTTCGTGCTCCTTTTGAAGGAATCACAAGATGGTGCGACATCGGAGAGTGCACATTTGGAACTACAAGATGACGAATGCTTGGTGATCGTCCACTTCTACACGACGCCATCATCTCTTTCCCATGGCGATTTAGATTTCGATCCGAGGTCGGATCTTTCCCAAGGGGGAGGGGATGATGCGGAGGATCCTACGGACATTACCATGTACACCTTCATAGCACATCAAGCTCCAAGTGGACCTAACGAACCTAAGGTGAACCCGCTCCTCTTCAAGATTTACATGAATATCTATTGGACTTGGTTGGTACCTCACCACGGAACATTGTGCATCATTAGGTACAAGGACGACCACCACCCGGCAGCTATGGAGCATCCCGGAGGCCATGGAGAAGGACCCCAAGGCCACGAGGGAGAAGGAGAAGCACAACCGCAGCTGGACAGGAGGTCCCAGGCAACACTGTCGCACGGGCCCCTGAGACCCCATGCCCATAGGCTACACATGGCGCTACGGCTGTAGCACCCCATGTGCATGAGCGTGTACCATGCGCACGGGCCCCCTGCGCATGGGCCCAACTTACCCCGCGCACACGGGCTCTACAGGATGGGCGGCCGAGATTGCATCTTCAACTCCCCCTCCGCCTCAACTTCGTTTCTCACCTCCAGCCACCTATATATTCCATACCTAGACCATTTGTTAGGGTTAGCTAAGAATAGATCTAAACATTAGAGCTTAGCTCATGTACCTCCCCTTGTGGGATTCCTCTTGAGAGAGAGAGAAGACTCCATTGGAGTTCAAGACCTCCATTGGAGAAGATCCCTTGTGGATAAAGACCCCCTTGTGGGAAGGATCTATCTAGATCATCAAGCCCTCATCTCCTTCATAGGATTTGGGATGAACTCTACCATGTATATTGTTTCCCTTTGATTGTTCATGTACCTTGTGGATCTTGTGTGTTTGTTGGTCTAGTGGATGTGTGATTGGACTTGTTCTTGAGTGTTCCTCTTGTTTTCCCCCTATGTTCTTCTTGTTCTTGGGAATTCCCCCTCCAATTCATAAAAGATCCCCACTTAGGGTTCCACCCTACAACACCTAGGTTCTCCACTCATCAAGTGAGCTAATTTCAAATAATCTCTTCTCACCGGCAAGTTTGAAATCATAATTGAGCTCTTTAATGGCCTAATATGCCTTATGTTCTAGTTCGAGAGGTAAGTTACATGCTTTTCCATAAACCATTTTATCTGGAGACATACCCATAGGATTTTTATATGCAGTTCTATAGGCCCATAATGCATCATCAAGTTTCTTGGACCAATTCTTTCTAGATCTATTAACAGTCTTTTGCAAAATTAATTTAAGCTCTCTATTGCTCAGTTCTACTTGACCACTAGACTATGGGTGATATGGGGATGCAATTCTATGATTAACATCATACTTAGCAAGCATTTTACGAAAGGCACCATGAATAAAATGTGAACCACCATAAATCATTAAATATCTAGGGACTCCAAACCTTGGAAAAATAACTTCTTTAAGCATCTTAATAGAGGTGTTATGATCAGCTCTACTAGTTGGAATAGCTTCTACCCACTTAGTAACATAATCAACATCAACTAAAATATGTGTATACCCATTAGAGGAAGAAAACAGTCCGATATAATCAAAGCCCCAAACATCAAATGGTTCAATAACAAGTAAATAATTCATAGGCATTTCTTGACGTCTACTGATATTACCAATTCTTTGACATTCATCACAGGACAAGACAAACTTACGGGCATCCTTGAAGAGAGTATGCCAATAAAAACCGGATTGCAATACCTTATGTGCAGTTCTATCTCCAGCATGGTGTCCTCCGTAAGCCTCAGAGTGACACTTGCGTAGGATCTATTCCTGTTCATGCTCAGGTACACAATGTGTAATAACACCATCTACTCCCTCTTTATAAAGGTGTGGGTCATCCCAGAAGTAATGTCTTAAATCATAGATTTTTTTGTTTTGCTGGTATGTGAAACTAGGTGGTATAAATTTAGCAACAATGTAATTAGCATAATCAGCATACCATGGAGCAGTACGAGAAGCATTCATGACAGCTAATTGTTCATCAGGAAAGCTATCATCAATAGGTAGTGGGTGATACGTCTCCAACGTATCTATAATTTTTTATTGTTCCATCCTATTATATTATCTGTTTTGGATGTTAATGGGCTTATTTATACACTTTTACATTATTTTTGGGACTAACCTACTAACCCAAGGCCGAGTGCAAATTGCTGTTTTTTTTGCCTATTTCAGTGTTTCGCAGAAAAGGAATATCAAATGGAATCCAAACGTAATGAAACCTTCAGGAGAGTTATTTTTGGAATAAACGTGATCTAGGGGACTTGGAGTAGACGTCAAGAAATCAACGAGGAGGCCACGAAGCAGGGAGCCGCGCCTGCCCCCCTGGGCGCGCCCCCACCCTCGTGGGCCCCTCGTGGCTCCACCGACCTACTTCTTCCTCCTATATATGTCCACATACCCCAAAAACATCCAGGAGCACCACGAAACCCTATTTCCACCGCCGCAACCTTCTATACCCAAGAGATCCCATCTTGGGGCCTTTTCCGGAGCTCCGCCGGAGGGGGAATCGATCACGAAGGGCTTCTACATCAACACCATAGCCTCTCCGATGATGTGTGAGTAGTTTACCACAGACCTTCGGGTCCATAGTTATTAGCTAGATTGCTTCTTCTCTCTCTTTGGATCTCTATACAATGTTCTCCTTGATCTTCTTGTAGATCTATTTGTTGTAACTCTTTTTGCGGTGTGTTTGTCAAGATCCGATGAATTGTGGGTTTATGATCAAGTTTATCTATGAACAATATTTGATTCTTCTCAAAAATCTTTTATGTATGATTGGTTATCTTTGCAAGTCTCTTTGAATTATCAGTTTGGTTTGGCCTACTAGATTGATCGTTCTTGCAATGGGAGAAGTGCTTAGCTTTGGGTTCAATCTTGTGGTGTCCTTTCCCAGTGACAGCAGGGGCAGCAAGGCATGTATTGTATTGTTGCCATCGAGGATAAAAAGATGGGGTTTATATCATATTGCTTGAGTTTATCCCTCTACATCATGTCAGCTTGCCTAATGCATTACTCTGTTCTTATGGACTTAATACTCTAGATGCATGCTGGATAGCGGTCGATGTGTGGAGTAATAGTAGTAGATGCAGAATCGTTTCGGTCTACTTGTCGTAGACGTGATGCCTATATACATGATCATGCCTAGATATTCTCATAATTATTCACTTTTCTATCAATTGCTCGACAGTAATTTGTTCACCCACCGTAATACTTATGCTATCTTGAGAGAAGCCACTAGTGAAACCTACGGCCCCCGGGTCTATCTTTTATCATATGAGTTTCCAATCTACTTTATTTTGCAATCTTTATTTTCCAATCTATATCACAAAAATACCAAAAATATTTATTTTATTATTATTATCTCTATCAGATCTCACTCTCGTAAGTGACCGTGAATGGATTGACAAGCCCTTTATCGCGTTGGTTGCGAGGTTCTTATTTGTTTGTGTAGGTACAAGGGACTTGCGTGTAGTCTCCTACTGGATTGATACCTTGGTTCTCAAAAACTGAGGGAAATACTTACGCTACTTTGCTGCATCACCCTTTCCTCTTCAAGGGAAAACCAACGCAGTGCTCAAGAGGTAGCAAGAAGGATTTCTGGCGACGTTGCCGGGGAGATCTACGCACAAGTCAAGACATACCAAGTACCCATCACAAACTCTTATCCCTCGCATTACATTATTTTCCATTTGCCTCTCATTTTCCTCTCCCCCACTTCACCCTTGCCATTTTATTCGCCCTCTTCTCCGCTGGCCATTTTTCCGTTCGCCTCTTTTTCGCTCACTTCTTGTGTGCTTGTGTGTTGGATTATTTGTGACGATGGCTCAAGATAATACTAAATTGTGTCGTTTTTCCAATACCAACAATAATGTTTTTATTAGCACTCCGACTTCTCCTCTTACCGATGCTGAATCTTGTGAAATTAATACTGCTTTGCTGACTCTTGTCATGAAAGATCCGTTTTCCGGCCTTCCTAGTGAAGATGCTGCTACCCATCTAAACAACTTTGTTGATTTGTGTGATATGCAAAAGAAGAAAGATGTGGATAATGATATTGTTAAATTGAAGTTATTCCCGTTTTCGCTTAGAGATTGTGCTAAAACTTGGTTTTCCTCTTTGCCTAAAAGTACTATTGATTCTTGGAATAAGTGCAAAGATGCTTTTATCTCTAAGTATTTCCTCCCGCGAAGATCATCTCTCTTAGAAACGACATTATGAACTTTAAGCAACTATATCATGAGCATGTTGCACAATCTTGGGAGAGGATGAAATTAATGATTCGTAATTGCTCTACACATGGTTTGAATTTATGGATGATCATACAATATTTTTATGCTGGATTGAATTTTGCTTCTAGAAATCTTTTAGATTCGGCCGCGGGAGGCACTTTTATGGAAATCACTTTAGGAGAAGCTACCAAACTCCTAGATAATATGGTTAATTATTCTCAATGGCACACTGAAAGATCTACTAGTAAAAAGGTTCATGCTATAGAAGAAATTAATGTTTTGAGTGGAAAGATGGATGAACTTATGAAATTGTTTGCTAATAAGAGTGCTTCTTCTGATGCTAATGATATGCCTTTGTCTACCTTGATTGAGAATAATAATGAATCTATGGATGTGAATTTTGTTGGTAGGAACAATTTTGGTAACAACGCGTATAGAGGAAACTTTAATCCTATGCCATATCCTAGTAATTCCTCTAATAATTATGGTAATTCCTACAACAATTCTTATGGAAATAATAATAAGATGCCCTCTGATTTTGAATATGGTATTAAATAATTTATTAGTTCGCAAAATAGTTTCAATGCTTTGATTGAAGAAAAATTGTCTAAGATTGATGAGTTGGCTAGGAACGTGGATATAATTTCTCTTGATGTTGATTCTTTGAAACTTATATCTATTCCACCTAAGCATGATATCAATTAGTCTCTCAAAGCCATGATAATTTCCATTTATTAGTGCAAAGAAAGAACCGCTAGGATGCGTGCTAAAAAGGATTGCCTTATAAAAATGTGTTCTTCTAGTTTTGATGATAATAAGGATGAAGATCTTAAAGTGATTGATGTGACTCCTATTAAATCTTTGTCTTGCAATATGAATCTTGATAATGATGGGACTGGAGATGAGTCAACTTTAGTTAAAAGGTGTCCCAATGATTCGGAGTTTTTAGATCTTGATGCAAAAATTGGTAAAAGTGGGATTGGAGAGGTCAAAACTTTACATAGCAATGAGCCCACTATTTTGGATTTCAAGGAATTTAATTATGATAATTGTTCTTTAATAGATTGTATTTCCTTGTTGCAATCCATGCTAAATTCTCCGCATGCTTATAGTCAAAATAAAGCTTTTACCAAACATATCGTTGATGCTTTGATGCAATCTTATGAAGAAAAGCTTGAATTAGAAGTTTATATCCCTAGAAAACTTCATGATGAGTGGGAACCTACTATTAAAATTAAAATTTGCATCATGAATGCTATGCTTTATGTGATTTCGGTGCTAGCGTTTCCATGATTCGAAAAACTTTGTGTAATGTGTTAGGTTTCCGTGAATTTGATGATTGTTCTTTAAATTTGCATCTTGCGGATTCCACTATTAAGAAACCTATGGGAAGGATTAATGATGTTCTTATTTTTTCAAATAGGAATTATGTGCTCGTAGATTTCATTGTTCTTGATATTGATTGCAATCCTACATGTCCTATTATTCTTGGTAGACCTTTCCTTAGAACGATTGGTGCAATTATTGATATGAAAGAGGCGAATATTAGATTCCAATTTCCGTTAAGGAAAGGCATGGAAAACTTTTCTAGGAAGAAAATTAAATTATCTTACGAATCTATTATGATATCCACCTATGAATTGCATACAAAGATGATAATAGCTAGATCTATTCTTGCTTTTATGCCTAGCTAGGGGCGTTAAACGATAGCGCTTGTTGGGAGGCAACCCAATTTTATTTTTGTTTCTTGATTTTTGGTTCTGTTTAGTAAGGAATAATTCATCTATAATCTGTTTCGATGTGGTTTTATGCTTTTAATTAGTGTTTGTGCCAAGTAGAACCTTTGGGAAGACTTGGGGGAAGTTTTAGTGATCTTGCTGTAAAAAATAAAAACTTTAGCGCTCACGAGATTTGCTGCCATTTTTTACTGGAGAGTGCAATTAGGTTGATTCTTTTGGTATATGATTAATAGAAAAATTCCTCACGTCCAACAATTTATTTAAGAATTGTTGAGGTTACAGAAGTATTCGAAACCTACAGATTACTACAGACTATTCTGTTTTTGACAGATTCTGTTTTTCGTGTGTTGTTTGCTTATTTTGATGAATCTATGGCTAGTATTGGAGGGTATGAACCATAGAGAAGTTGGAATATAGTAGGTTTAACACCAATATAAATAAAGAATGATTTCATTACAGTACCTTAAGTGGTGGTTTGTTTTCTTATACTAACGGAGCTTATGAGATTTTCTGTTGAGTTTTGTGTTGTGTAGTTTTCAAGTTTTGGGTAAAGATTTGATGGATTATGGAATAAGGAGTGGCAAGAGCCTAAGCTTGGGTATTCACAAGGCACCCCAAGGTAAAATTCAAGGACAACCAAAATCCTAAGCTTGGGGATGCCCCGGAAGGCATCCACTCTTTCGTCTTCTTCCATCGGTAACTTTACTTGAGGCTATATTTTTATTCACCACATGATGTGTGTTTTGCTTGGAGCGTCTTGTATGATTTGATTCTTTTCTTTTTAGTTTACCACAATCATCCTTGATGTACACACCTTTTGGGAGATACACACATGAATTGGAATTTATTAGAATACTCTATGTGCTTCACTTATATCTTTTAAGCCAGATAATTTTGCTCTAGTGCTTCACTTATATCTTTTATAGCACGGTGGTGGTTTTATTTTATAGAAATTATTGATCTCTCATGCTTAACTTATATTATTTTGAGAGTCCTTTAGAACAGCATGGTAATTTGCTTTGGTTATAAAATTGGTCCTAATATGATAGGCATCCAAGATTGGTATAATAAAAACTTGCATAAAAAGTGTGTTGAATACTATGAGAAGTTGGATGCTTGATAATTGTTATGAGATATAAAGATGGTGATATTAGAGTTGTGCTAGTTGAGTAGTTTTGAATTTGAGAAATACTTGTGTTGAAGATTGCAAGTCCCGTAGCATGCACGCATGGTAACAGTTGTGTAACAAATTTGAAACATGAGGTGTTCTTTGATTGTCTTCCTTATGAATGGCGGTTGGGGACGAGCGATGGTCTTTTCCTACCAATCTATACCCCTAGGAGCATGCGTGTAGTGCTTGGTTTTTGATGACTTGTAGATTTTTGCAATAAATATATGAGTTCTTTATGACTAATGTTGAGTCCACGGATTATACGCACTCTCACCCTTCCATCATTACTAGCCTCTTCGGTACCGTGCATTGCCCTTTCTCACCATGAGAGTTCGTGCAAACTTCACCGGTGCATCCAAACCCCGTGATATGATATGCTCTGTCACACATAAACCTCCTTATATCTTCCTCAAAACAGCCACCATACCTACCTATTATGGCATTTCCATAGCCATTCCAAGATATATTGCCATGCAACTTTCCACCGTTTCATTTATGACACGCTTCATCATTCTCATATTGCTTTGCATGATCATGTAGTTGACATCGTATTTGTGGCAAAGCCACCGTGCTTAATTTATCATACATGGCACTCTTGATTCATTGCCCTTCCCGATACACCGCCGGAGGCATTCATATATAGTCATATTTTGTTCTAGTATCGAGTTGTAATCATTGACTTGTAAATAAATAGAAGTGTGATGATCATCATTAATAGAGCATTGTCCCAAATATAAAAAGAATAAAAAAATAAAGGCCAACAAAAGGAAAGTCCAAAAAAACAAATAAAAAGGGACAATGCTACTATCCTCTTTTTCCACACTTGTGCTTCAAAGTAGCACCATGATCTTTATGATAGAGAGTCTCTTGTTTTGTCACTTTCATATACTAGTGGGAATTTTTCATTATAGAATTTGGCTTGTATATTCCAACAATGGGCTTCCTCAAATGCCCTAGGTCTTCGTGAGCAAGCAAGTTGGATGCACACCCACTTAGTTTATTTTGTTGAGCTTCCATACATTTATAGCTCTAGTGCATCCGTTGCATGGCAATCCCTACTCCCTGCATTGACATCAACTGATGGGCATCTCCCTAGCCTGTTGATTAGCCGTGTCAATGTGAGACTTTCTCCTTTTTTGTCTTCTCCACATAACCCCCATCATATTATTCTATTCCACCCATAGTGCTATATCCATGGCTCACGCTCATGTATTGCGTGAAAGTTGAAAAAAGTTTGAGATTACTAAAGTATGAAACAATTGCTTGGCTTGTCATTGGGGCTGTGCAAGATGAGAGCATTCTTGTGTGACGAAAATGGAGCATGACCAAACTATATGATTTTGTAGGGATGAACTTTCTTTTGCCATGTTATTTTGAGAAGAAATGATTGCTTAGTTAGTATGCTTGAAGTATTATTTTTTTATGTCAATATTAAACTTTTGTCTTGAATCTTTCAGATCTGAATATTCATGCCACAATAAAGAAAATTACATTGAGAATTATGCTAGGGAGCATTCCACATCAAAAATTCTGTTTTTATCATTTACCTACTCGAGGACGAGCAGGAATTAAGCTTGGGGATGCTTGATGCGTCTCCAACGTATATATAATTTTTGATTGTTCCATGCTATTATATTATCTATTTTGGATGTTAATGGGCTTATTTATACACTTTTATATTATTTTTGGGACTAAGCTACTAACCCAAGGCCTAGTGCACATTGCTGTTTTTTGCCCGTTTCAGTGTTTCGCAGAAAAGGAATATCAAATGGAAACCAAACGGAATGAAACCTTCGGGAGAGTTATTTTTGGAACAAACGTGATCTAGGGGACTTGGAGTAGACGTCAAGAAATCAATGAGGAGGCCACGAGGCAGGGAGGCGCGCTTGCCCCCCTGGGCGCGCCCCCCACCCTCGTGGGCCCCTTGTGGCTCCACCAACCTACTTCTTCCTCCTATATATGTCCACATACCTCGAAAACATCTAGGAGCACCACGAAACCCTATTTCCACCGCCGCAACCTTCTGTACCCAAGAGATCCCATCTTGGGCCTTTTCCGGAGCTCCGTCGGAGGGGGAATCGATCACGGAGGGCTTCTACATCAACACCATAGCCTCTCCGATGATGTGTGTGTAGTTTATCACAGACCTTCAGGTCTATAGTTATTAGCTAGATGGCTTCTTCTCTCTCTTTGGATCTCAATACAATGTTCTCCTCGATCTTCTTGGAGATCTATTTGATGTAACTCTTTTTGCGGTATGTTTGTCGAGATTCGATGAATTGTGGGTTTATGATCAAGTTTATCTATGAACAATATTTGATTCTTCTCTGAAATATTTTAGTTATGATTGTTTATGTTTGCAAGTCTCTTTGAATTATCAATTTGGTTTGGCCTACTAGATTGATCTTTCTTGCAATGGGAGAAGTGCTTAGCTTTGGGTTCAATCTTGTGGTGTCCTTTCCCAGTAACAACAGCGGCAGCAAGGCACGTATTGTATTGTTGCCATCGAGGATAAAAAGATGAGGTTTATATCATATTGCTTGAGTTTATCCCTCTACATCATCTCATCTTGCCTAATGCATTACTCTGTTCTTATGAACTTAGTACTCTAGATGCATGCTGGATAGCAGTCAATGTGTGGAGTAATAGTAGTAGATGCAGAATCATTTCAGTCTACTTGTCGTGGATGTGATTCCTATATACATGATCATGCCTAGATATTCTCATAATTATTCATTTTTCTATCAAATGCTCAATAGTAATTTGTTCACCCACCGTAATACTTGTGCTATCTTGAGAGAAGCCACTAGTGAAACCTATGGCCCTGGGTCTATCTTTTATCATATAAGTTTCCAACCTACTTTGTTTTTGCAATATTTATTTTCCAATCTAAAATATTTATCTTATTATTATTATCTCTATCAGATCTCACTCTCGTAAGTGACCGTGAAGGGATTGACAACCCCTTTATCACGTTAGTTGCGAGGTTCTTATTTGTTTGTGTAGGTACGAGGGACTTGCGTGTAGTCTCCTACTGGATTGATACCTTGGTTCTCAAAAACTGAGGGAAATACTTACGCTACTTTGCTGCATCACCCTTTCCTCTTCAAGGGAAAACCAACGCAGTGCTCAAGAGGTAGAAGTGGTTCGTCAAGAACATTCTCTAACCGAGACAAGTTGTCTGCAACGGGGTTCTCAGCTCCCTTTCTATCAATAATATGCGAATCAAATTCTTGTAGTAGGAGAACCAATCTAATAAGTCTAGGTTTAGCATCTTTCTTTACCATAAGATATTTAATAGCATCATGATCAGTGTGAACAGTTACTTTAGAATCAACAATATAAGGTCTGAACTTATCACAAGAAAACACAACTGCTAAAAATTCCTTTTCAGTAGTGGCATAATTTCTCTGGGCACTGTCTAGAGTTTTACTAGCATATTGGATAACATTTAATTTCTTATCAACTCTTTGTCCTAGATCAACACCTATAGCATAATCACTAGCACCACACATAATTTCAAAGGGTAAATTCCAATCAGGAGGCTAAACAATAGGATCAACAGTATAAGTGATAGTCTTTTCTTCAACTTTAGTAGGTTCAACTGCTTTTACTTCAATGGGAGGATTATATTTAAGCCACTTCTCCATAGGGAGATCAACATGAGTAGCAAATGATTCACAATAATAAGCTACTATCTCAGAGTCAAGTCCATATTTAGTGCTAAATTCACGAAAAGCATCGGTATCCATAAAAGATTTAACACAATCAAACTTAGGTGTTATACCCGACTCCTTACCTTCGTCGAGTTCCCAATCTTCAGAGTCGCATTTAATTCTTTCCAATAAATCCCATTTGAATTCAATATTCTTCATCATAAAAGAACCAGTACAAGAAGTATCGAGCATGGAGCGATTACTAAGAGAAAGTCGAGCATGAAAATTTTGAATAATAATTTCTCTTGAGAGCTCATGATTGGGGCATGAATATAACATTGACTTAAGCCTCCCCCAATCTTGAGCGATGCTTTCTCCTTCATGAGGCCAAAAAGTATATATATAATTACGATCACGATGAACCAGATGCATAGGATAAAACTTCTGATGAAACTCCAATTTCAATCGGTTATAGTTCCATGATCCAATATCATCACATAGCCTAAACCATGTCAATGCCTTTCCCTTCAAAGATAAAGCGAAGACTTCTTCTTGATAACATCTTCGGGCATACCTGCAAGCTTAAATAATCCACAAATTTCATCCACATAGATTAGGTGCAAATCGGGTTGCAATGTTCCATCTCCTGTAAAAGGATTAGCTAGCAGTTTCTCTATCACACCCAAAGGAATTTCAAAGTAAACATTTTCAGTAGGTTCAGTAGGTTGAGGAGCAACTCTTTTCTCTACTGGTCGGGGTGAAGATACCCCGAACAAGCCCCTCAAAGGATTAGTTTCCATAGTAACAAGTGACAGTAAATTTCAGCACACTATATAAATTTTTCCTTACCGAATTCCACTTATCAAAGGCACTTAACTCCCCGGCAAAAGCGCCAGAAAAGAGTCTTGATGACCCACAAGTATAGGGGATCTATCGTAGTCCTTTCGATAAGTAAGAGTGTCGAACCCAACGAGGAGCAGAAGGAAATGATAAGCAGTTTTCAGTAAAGTATTCTCTGCAAGCACTAAAATTATCGGTAACAGATAGTTTTCTGATAAGGTAATTTGTAACAGGTAACAAGTAATAAAAGTAAATAAGGTGCAGCAAGATGGCCCAATCCTTTTGTAGCAAAGGACAAGCCTGGACATACTCTTATATAAAGAAAAGCGCCCCCGAGGACACATGGGAATTATCGTCAAGCTAGTTTTCATCACGTTCATATGATTAGCGTTCAGTACTTTGATAACTTGATATGTGGGTGGACCGGTGCTTGGGTACTGCCCTTTCTTGGACAAGCATCCCACTTATGATTAACACCTCTTGCAAGCATCCGCAACTGCGAAAGAAGTATTAAGGTAAACCTAACTGTAGCATGAAACATATGGATCGAAATCAGCCCCTTACGAAGCAACCCATAAACTAGGGTTTAAGCTTCTGTCACTCTAGCAACCCATCATCTACTTATTACTTCCCAATGCCTTCCCCTAGGCCCAAACAATGGTGAAGTGTCATGTAGTCGACGTTCACATGACACCACTAGAGGAAAGACAACATACATCTCATCAAAATATCGAACAAATACCAAATTCACATGACTACTTATAGCAAGACTTCTCCCATGTCCTCAGGAACAAACGTAACTACTCACAAATCATATTCATGTTCATAATCAGAGGGGTATTAATATGCATAAAGGATCTGAACATATAATCTTCCACCAAATAAACCAACTAGCATCAACTACAAGGAGTAATCAATACTACTAGCAACCCACATGTACCAATCTGAGGTTTTGGGACAAAGATTGGATACAAGAGATGAACTAGGGTTTGAGCGGGGATGGTGCTGGTGAAGATGTTGATGGAGATTGACCCCCTCCCGATGAGAGGATCGATGGTGATGATTTCCCCCTCCCGGAGGGATGCTTCCCCGACAGAACAGCTCCGCCGGAGCCCTATATTGGTTCTGCCAAGGTTCCACCTCGTGGCGGCGGCGCTTCGTCCCGAAAGCTTGCTTTCCGAGTTTCTCCAGGGCAAAAGACTTCATATAGCCAAAGATGCGTACTGGAGGCCTGCTAGGGGGCCCACGAGACAAGGGGCGCGCCCAGGGGTAGGGCGCGCCCCCCACCCTCGTGGATGGTGGGTGGCCCCCTTTGGTGCTTTCTTTGCCCAATTTTTTTATATATTCCAAAACTGACTTCCGTGGAGTTTCAGGACTTTTGGAGTTGTGCAGAATAGGTCTCTAATATTCGCCCCTTTTCCAGCCCAGAATTCCAGCTGCCGGCATTCTCCCTCTTCTTGCAAACCTTGTAACATAAGAGAGAGAATATGCATAAGTATTGTGACATAATGTGTAATAACAGCCCATAATGCAATAAATATCGGTATAAAAGCACGATGCAAAATGGATGTATCAGCTCACGAAGAAACCATCTCTAAGATGGAAGGGCATAGTCGTGAGTATGCCGATGAGATATCGGATCTCTCTAATGCGCTTGAGGAAGAGCGTGGTCATCATTTGGCTCTCGAGGAGTCACACAATGATGACCATGCTAAATTAAAGAAAGATCTTGATCATGCTCTTGTTTTATCTCGTGTGCTCAATTCCGAGAAGGCGAAACTTGGGGTTGACCATGATAGACTCACAGAGGAATTTGATATACTTGACAAGGCTCACAAGGCCTTGAAGAGTGCTCATGCTAGCCTCAAAGAGTCTCATGATCAACTCCAAGTGAAGCTAACCAAGGAGAAAGCCACATTTCCTCATATGGTTTTAATTGATAATGCAAATGCTACTAACCCGTGTTGTGAGCATGTGCGTCTTGTGGAGGAGAATTCCAAGTTGAAGGAGAAACTTGAGAAAGGCCTTGTGTCTTGCATACAAGGTGAGAAGAACCTCAACGACCTTTTGAGCAATCAAAAGGAAGTTGTGGGCAAGGAGGGGATTGGGTTTCCACCCAAGTCCAAGAATAAGAAGAAGAATGACAAGGCCAAACGACCTCCTCCTCTCAAGCAAACTTTTGTGAAGGAGGGAGAGGGCGCTTCTAAGGAGAAGAAGAACAATGTGAAGGGTGGTGGTGTCAAGAAGGGCAATGCCACCCCTTCCAGCAAAGCCGGCGACTTTAACCCTTATGTGTTATGCCGTGCTAGTGATGGGCATGTTTATGCCAAATTTGTTGGTTCTTCTTATGAGTACATTGAATGGTCTATTTGGGTTCCTAAGACCCTTATTACTAACATCAAAGGACCCATTACAAAATGGGTACCTAAAACCAAGCATTGATCTCTTGTAGGTGTTTGCTTCCGGTGGGGGATCATGGTTGCTCGATAGTGGAGCCACAAAACATATGACCGGAAGCAAGGACTTGGTGGTGGATGTGCACAAAGTTTCATCTATGCCCACCAATGTCAAATGGGGTGATGATACGTCTCCAACGTATCTATAATTTTTTATTGTTCCATGCTATATTATATCCTGTTTTGGACATTATTGGGCTTTATTATACACTTTTATATTATTTTTGGGACTAACCTATTAACCGGAGGCCCAGCCCAGAATTGCTGTTTTTTGCCTATTTTAGGGTTTCGTAGAAAAAGAATATCAAACGGAGTCCAAACGGAATGAAACCTTCGGGAACGTGATTTTTGGAACGAACATGATCCAGAGGACTTGGACCCTATGTCAAGAAAGCAACCAGGAGGGCATGAGGTAGGGGGGCGTGCCTACCCCCCCCCCAAGCGTGCCCTCCACCCTTGTGGGGCCCACATTGCTCCACCGACATACTCCTTCCTCCTATATATACCTATGTACCCCCAAACTACCAGATACGGAGCCAAAACACTAATTCCATCGCCGTAACTTTCTGTATCCACGAGATCCCATCTTGGGGCCTTTTCCGGAGCTCCGCCGGAGGGGGTATCGATCATGGAGGGCTTCTACATCAACACCATAGCCTCTCCGATGAAGTGTGAGTAGTTTACTTCAGACCTACGGGTCCATAGTTATTAGCTAGATGGATTCTTTTCTCTTTTTGGATCTCAATACAAAGTTCTCCCCCTCTCTTGTGGAGATCTATTCGATGTAATCTTCTTTTGTGGTGTGTTTGTTGAGATTGATGAATTGTGGGTTTATGATCAAGTTTATCTATGAACAATATTTGAATCTTCTCTGAATTCTTTTATGTATGATTGGTTATCTTTGCAAGTATCTTTGAATTATCAGTTTGGTTTGGCCTACTAGATTGATCTTTCTTGCAATGGGAGAAGTGCTTAGCTTTGGGTTCAATCTTGCGGTGTCCTTTCCCAGTGATAGTAGGGGAAGCAAGGAACATATTGTATTGTTGCCATCGAGGATAACAAGATGGGGTTTATATCATATTGCATGAGTTTATCCCTCTACATCATGTCATCTTGCTTAAAGTGTTACTCTGTTCTATTGAACTTAATACTCTAGATGCATGCTGGATAGCGGTCGATGCATGGAGTAATAGTAGTAGATGCAGGTATGAGTCGGTCTACTTGTCTTGGACGTGATGCCTATATACATGATCATACCTAGATATTATCATAACTATGCTCAATTCTGTCAATTGCTCAACAGTAATTTGTTCACCCACCATAATACTTATGCTCTCGAGAGAAGCCTCTAGTGAAACCTATGGCCCCCGGGTCTATTTTCCATCATATTAATCTTCCAATACTTAGTTATTTCCTTTACCATTTATTTTACTTGCATCTTTATTTCTCTTTATCATAAAAATACCAAAAATATTATCTTATCATATCTATCAGATCTCGCTCTCGTAGGTGACCGTGAAGGGATTGACAACCCCTTTATTGCGTTGGTTGCGAGGAGTTTATTTGTTTGTGTAGGTGCGAGGGACTCATGCGTGGCCTCCTACTAGATTGATACCTTGGTTCTCAAAAAATGAGGGAAATACTTACACTGTTCTGCTGCATCACCCTTTCCTCTTCAAGGGAAAACCAACGCAGTGCTCAAGACGTAGCAAGAAGGATTTCTCGCACCGTTGCCGGGGAGTCTACGCAAAAGTCAACATACCAAGTACCCATCACAAACCCGTATCTCCGCATTACATTATTTTCCATTTGCCTCTCGTTTTCCTCTCCCCCCTCTTCACCCTTGCTGTTTTATTCGTCCCCTCTCTCTCCATCCTCCCTCTCTTTCTTTATTCGCCTCTTTTTGCCCGTATCTTGTTTGCTTGTGTGTCAGATTGCTCGCTTGTCATGATGGCTCAAGGTAATACCAAATTGTGTGACTTTACCAATAACAACAACAATGATTTTATTAGCACTCTGATTTCTCCTCTTATCGATGCTGAATCTTGTGAAATAAATGTTGCTTTGCTGAATCTTGTCATGAAAGATCCGTTTTCCGGCCTTCCTAGTGAAGATGCCGCTACCCATCTAAACAACTTTGTTGATTTGTGTGATATGCAAAAGAAGAAAGATGTGGACAATGATATTGTTAAATTGAAGCTATTTCCTTTTTCACTTAGAGATCGTGCTAAAGCTTGGTTTTCGTCTTTGCCTAAAAACAGTATTGATTCGTGGAATAAGTGCAAAGATGCTTTTATCTCTAAGTATTTTCCTCCAGCTAAGATTATCTCTCTTAAAAACGATATTATGAATTTTAAGCAACTTGATCATGAACATGTTGCACATGCTTGGGAGAGGATGAAATTAATGATACGTAATTGCCCTACACATGGTTTGAATTAGTGGATGATTATACAAAAAATTTATGTTGGATTGAATTTTGCTTCTAGAAATCTTTTAGATTCGGCCACGGGAGGCACTTTTATGGAAATCACTCTAGGAAAAGCTACTAAACTCCTAGATAATATTATGGTTAATCATTCTCAATGGCACACTGAAAGATCTACTAATAAGAAAGTGCATGCGATAGAAGAAAATAATGTTTTGAGTGGTAAGATGGATGAACTTATGAAATTATTTGCTAATAAAAGTGTTTCTTCTGATCCTAATGATATGCCTTTGTCTACCTTGATTGAGAATAATAATGAATCTTTGGATGTGAATTTTGTTGGTAGGAATAATTTTGGTAACAACGCGTATAGAGGAAACTTTAATCCTAGGCCGTATCCTAGTAATTCCTCTAATAATTATGGTAATTCCTACAACAATTCTAATGGAAATTTTAATAAGATAACCTCTTATTTTGAATCTAATATTAAAGAATTTATTACCTCGCAAAAGAATTTCAATGCTTTGATTGAAGAAAAATTGCTTAAGATTGATGAGTTGGCTAGGAACGTTGATATAATTTCTCTTGATGTTGATTCTGTGAAACTTAGATCTATTGCTCCTAAGCATGATATCAATGAGTCTCTCAAAGCCATGAGAATTTCCATTGATGAGTGCAAAGAAAGAACCACTAGGATGCGTGCTAAGAAAGATTGCTTTCTAAAAGTGTGTTCTTATAGTTTCCATGATAATAAAGATGAAGATCTAAAAGTTATTGATGTGTCCCCTATTAAATCTTTGTTTTTGTAATATGAATCTTGATAATGATGGGACTGAATATGATCCACCTTTACCTAGAAGGCGTTCCAAAAATTTGGAGCCTTTAGATCTTGATGCTAAAATTGTTAAAAGTGGGATTGAAGAAGTCAAAACTTTAAGTATTAATGAGCCCACTATTTTGGATTTCAAGGAATTTAATTATGATAATTGCTATTTGATAGATTGTATTTCCTTGTTGCAATCCGTGCTAAATTCTCCTCATGCTTATAGTCAAAATAAAGCCTTTACCAAACATATCATTGATGCTTTGATGCAATCTTATGAAGAAAAACTTGAGTTGGAAGTTTCCATCCCTAGAAAACTTTATGATGAGTGGGAACCTACTATTGAAATTAAGATTAAATATCATGAATTCTATGCTTTGTGTGATTTGGGTGCTAGTGTTTCCACGATTCCAAAGACTTTGTGTGATTTGCTAGGTTTCCGTGATTTTGATGATTGCTCTTTAAACTTGCACCTTGCGGATTCCACTATTAAGAAACCTATGGGAAGAATTAATGATGTTCTTATTGTTGCAAATAGGAATTATGTGCCCGTGGATTTTATTGTTCTTGACATAGATTGCAATTCTTCATGTCCTATTATTCTTGGTAGACCTTTCCTTAGAATGATTGGTGCAATTATTCATATGAAGGAAGGGAATATTAGATTCCAATTTACGTTAAGGAAAGGCATGGAACACTTCCCTAGAAAGAAAATTAAATTACCTTATGAATCTATTATGAGATCCACTTATGGATTGTCTTCCAAAGATGGCAATACCTAGATCTATCTTCGCTTTTATGCCTAGCTAGGGGCGTTAAACGATAGCGCTTGTTGGGAGGCAACCCAATTTTATTTTTATTCCTTGATTTTTTCTACTGTTTAGTAATAAATAATTTATCTAGCCTCTTTTTTGGTTGTGTTTTTTGTGTTTAATTAGTGTTTGTGCCAACTAGAACCGTTGGGAAGACTTGGGGAAAGTCTTTTTAATCTTGCTGTAAAAAACAGAAACTTTAGCGCTCACGAGAACTGCTGCCCATTTTTATTTGGAAAGTGATATTTAGTTAATTATTTTTTTCAGATTATTAATAGATAAATTCCTCACGTCAAGAAATTTATTTCAGAATTTTTGGGGTTCCATAACTTGCGTTAGCTGCAGATTACTACAGACTGTTCTGTTTTTGACAGATTCTATTTTCCGTGTGTTGTTTGCTTATTTTGATGAATCTATGGCTAGTAAAATAGTTTATAAACCATAGAGAAGTTGCAATACAGTAGGTTTAACACCAATATAAATAAATAATGAGTTAATTACAGTACCTTGAAGTGGTGTTTTGTTTTCTTTCGCTAACAGAGCTCACAAGATTTTCTACTTTAAGTTTTGTGTTGTGAAGTTTTCAAGTTTTGGGTAAAGATTTGATGGATTATGGAACAAGGAGTGGCAATAGCCTAAGCTTGGGGATGCCCATGGCACCCCCAAGATAATCTAAGGACACCTAAAAGCCAAAGCTTGGGGATGCCCCGGAAGGCATCCCCTCTTTCGTCTACTTCTATCGGTAACTTTACTTGGAGCTATATTTTTATGCACCACATGATATGTGTTTTACTTGGAGCGTCCTGTATTATTTGAGTCTTTATTTGTTAGTTTTCCACAATCATCCTTGCTTTACACACCTTTTTGAGAGAGACACACATGATTCAGAAATTGTTAGAATACTCTATGTGCTTCACTTATATCTTTTGAGTTATATAGTTTTTGCTCTAGTGCTTCACTTATATCTTTTAGAGCACGTTGGTGGATTTGTTTTATATAAACTTTTGTTCTCTCATGATTCACTTAGATTATTTTGAGAGTCCTACAAAACATCATGGTAAATTGCTTTAGTTATGTTAGGCATTCAAGATTAATAATAAAATTTTCTTATAAGTGTGTTGAATACTACGAGAAGTTTGATACTTGATAATTGTTTTTAGATATGGAGATGGTGATATTAGAGTTGTGCTAGTTGAGTAGTTGTGAATTTGAGAAATACTTGTGTTGAAGTTTGAGATTCCCGTAGCATGCACGTATGGTGAACCGTTATGTGATGAAGTCGGAGCATGATTTATTTATTGATTGTCTTCCTTATGAGTGGCGGTCGGGGACGAGCGATGGTCTTTTCCTACCAATCTATCCCCCTAGGAGCATGCGCGTAAAACATTGCTTTGATAACTTGTAGAATTTTGCAATAAGTATATGAGTTCTTTATGACTAATGTTGAGTCCATGGATTATACACAATCTCACCCTTCCACCATTGCTAGCCTCTCTAACACCGCACACCTCTCACCGGTATCATACACCCACCATATACCTTCCTAAAAAAAGCCACCATACCTACCTATCATGGCATTTCCATAGCCATTCCGAGATATTTCCATGCAACTTTCCACCGTTCCGTTTACTATGACACGCTTCATCATTGTCATATTGCTTTTCATGATCATGTAGTTGACATTGTATTTGTAGCAAAGCCACCATTCCTAATTCTTTCATACATGTCACTCATGCATCATTGCATATCCCGGTACACCGCCGGAGGCATTCACATAGATTCATATTTTGTTCTAAGTATTGAGTTGCAATTGTTGAGTTGTAAGTAAATAAAAAGGTTTGATGATCATCATTATTAGAGCATTGTCCCAAGTGAGGAAAGAATGATGGAGACTATGATTCCCCCACAATTTGGGATGAGACTCCGGACTAAAAAATAGGCCATAAAAAGAAGAAGAGAAAAGGCCCAAATAAAAAAATGAGAGAAAAGGAGAAAAGGGACAATGCTACTATCCTTTTACCACACTTATGCTTCAAAGTAGCACCAAGATCTTCATGATAGAGAGTCTCCTATGTTATCACTTTCATATACTAGTGGGAATTTTTCATTATAGAACTTGGCTTGTATATTCCAATGATGGGCTTCCTTAAAATGCCCTAGGTCTTCGTGAGCAAGCAATTTGGATGCACACCCACTTAGTTTCTTTTGTTGAGCTTTCATATACTTATAGCTCTAGTGCATCCGTTGCATGGCAATCCCTACTCACTCACATTGATATCTATTAATGGGCATCTCCATAGACCGTTGATACGCCTAGTTGATGTGAGACTATCTTTCCCCTTTTTGTCTTCTCCCCAACCACCATTCTATTCCACCTATAGTGCTATGTCCATGGCTCACGCTCATGTATTGTGTGAAGATTCCAAAAGTTTGAGAACACTAAAAGTATGAAACAATTGCTTGGCTTGTCATCGGGGTTGTGCATGATTTAAATACTTTGTGTGGTGAAGATGGAGCATAGCCAGACTATATGATTTTGTAGGGATAACTTTATTTGGCCATGTTATTTTGAAGAGACATAAGTGCTTAGTTAGTATGCTTGAAGTATTATTATTTCTATGTCAATATTGAACTTTTGTCTTGAATCTTTCGGATCTGAATATTCATACCACAATTAAGAAGAATTACATTGAAATTATGCCAAGTAGCATTCCACATCAAAAATTCTGTTTTTATCATTTACCTACTCAAGGACGAGCAGGAATTAAGCTTGGGGATGCTTGATACGTCTCCAAGTATCTATAATTTTTGATTGTTCCATGCTATATTATATCATGATTTGGACATTATTGGGCTTTATTATACACTTTTATATTATTTTTGGGACTAACCTATTAACCGGAGGCCCAGCCCAGAATTGCTGTTTTTTGCCTATTTTAGGGCTCCGTAGAAAAAGAATATCAAACGGAGTCCAAATGAAATGAAACCTTCGGGAACGTGGTTTTTGGAACAAACATGATCCAGAGGACTTGGACCCTACGTCAAGAAAGCAACCAGGAGGGCACGAGGTAGGAGGGCGCACCTACCCCCCCCAGGCGCGCCCTCCACCCTCGAGGGGCCCACGTTGCTCCACCGACGTACCCCTTCCTCCTATATATACCTACGTACCCCCAAACTACCAGATACGGAGCGAAAACCCTAATTCCACCGCCATAACTTTCTGTATCCACGAGATCCCATCTTGGGGCCTTTTTCGGAGCTCCGCCGGAGGGGGTATCAATCACAGAGGGATTCTACATCAGCACCATAGCCTCTTCGATGAAGTGTGAGTAGTTTACTTCAGACCTACGGGTCCATAGTTATTAGCTAGATGGATTCTTCTCTCTTTTTGGATCTCAATACAAAGTTCTCCCCCTCTCTTGTGGAGATCTATTCGATGTAATCTTCTTTTTTGGTGTGTTTGTTGAGATCGATGAATTGTGGGTTTATGATCAAGTTTATCTATGAACAATATTTGAATCTTCTCTGAATTCTTTTATGTATGATTGGTTATCTTTGCAAGTCTCTTTGAATTATTAGTTTGGTTTGGCCTACTAGATTGATCTTTCTTGCAATGGGAGAAGTGCTTAGCTTTGGGTTCAATCTTGCGGTGTCCTTTCCCAGTGATAGTAGGGGCAGCAAGGCACGTATTGTATTGTTGCCATCGAGGATAACAAGATGGGGTTTATATCATATTGCATGAGTTTATCCCTCTACATCATGCCATCTTCCTTAAAGCGTTACTCTGTTCTCTTGAACTTAATACTCTAGATGCATGCTGGATAGCGGTCGATGTGTGGAGTAATAGTAGTAGATGCAGGCAGGAGTCGGTCTACTTGTCTTGGACGTGATGCCTATATACATGATCATACCTAGATATTCTCATAACTATGCTCAATTCTGTCAATTGCTCAACAGTAATTTGTTCACCCACCGTAATACTTATGCTCTCGAGAGAAGCCTCTAGTGAAACCTATGGCCCCTGGGCCTATTTTCCATCATATTAATCTTCCAATATTTAGTTATTTCCTTTTCCATTTATTTTACTTGCATCTTTATTTCTCTTTATCATAAAAATACCAAAAATATTGTCTTATCATATCTATCAGATCTCACTCTCGTAGGTGACCGTGAAGGGATTGACAACCCCTTTATCGCGTTGGTTGCGAGGAGTTTATTTGTTTGTGTAGGTGAGAGGGACTCGTGCGTGGCCTCCTACTGGGTTGATACCTTGGTTCTCAAAAACTGAGGGAAATACTTACGCTGCTCCGCTACATCACCCTTTCATCTTCAAGGGAAAACCAACGCAGTGCTCAAGAGGTAGCAGGTGATGCTTCATATTCTAAGCTATTGGGTCTTGGCAAGGTTGTAATTTCTCATGATCTCACGATCGAGAAAGTCATGTTTGTTGAGTCCCTTGCATACAACTTACTTTCCGTTCGTCAACTTGCACTCATGGGCTTTGCCACCTTCCTTGATATTGATACCATGGCCCTCTTGTGGAGCAAGACTCTTAAAGTAGCCTTTGTTGGTCATGTCGAGAACGCTCTTTATGTGATTAACTTTTCGGAGCGACCCACTAAGACCGCGACATGCCTAATGGATAAAGTTGGCGTGGGATGGCTTTGGCATCGCCGTTTTGCCCACATCAATATGAGATCTTTGCAAAGTCTTCTCAAGGGGGACCATGTCCGTGGACTAATAAATGTTAGTTTTTCCAAAGATCGTGCTTGCAGTGCTTGTATCGAAGGAAAGCTACATGATAAGGCTCACCCTCCCACGACTATCATCTACTCGAAGAGGCCAAGGAGCTCCTTCACAGGGATCTCTTTGGGCCTCCATCCTTTGATAGTCTTGGGGGTAGAAAGTATTGCTTGGTGATTGTGGATGATTATTCAAGATACACTCAGGTATATTTCTTCAAGAGGACGAGTGAGACCCAACAAACCATCATCGACTTTGCAAATGAAGCTCAACGTCAACACAATGCAAAGATCTTGACAATAAGAAGTGACAACGGCACCGAGTTCAAGAACTACACCTTGGATGAGTTTGTTAGTGATGAGGGAATCAAGCATTGATAACCCACAAGTATAGGGGATCGCAACAGTTTTTGATAAGTAAGAGTGTCGAACCCAACGAGGAGCTAAAGGTAGAACAAATATTCCCTCAAGTTCTATCGACCACCGATACAACTCTACGCACGCTTGACGTTCGCTTTACCTAGAACAAGTATGAAACTAGAAGTACTTTGTAGGTGTTGTTGGATAGGTTTGCAAGATAATAAAGATTACGAAAATAAAAAGTAGGGTTTGTTTAGATAAAGAAACAATAAAGTAAATATAGCGAGTGTGGAAAAGTGGTGGTAGGAGTTGCGAAATTGCCCCTAAGCAATTGACTACTTTACTAGACCGATAGCAAGTATTATGTGGGAGAGGCCACTGCTAGCATGTCATCCCTGACTTGGAATTCTATGCACTTATGATTGGAACTATTAGCAAGCATCCACAACTACTAATGTTCATTAAGGTAAAACCCAACCATAGCATTAAGATATATTGGTCCCCCTTCAATCCCGTATGCATCAATTTCTATGCTAGGTTGAAGCTTCTGTCACTCTTTCCCTCCAATACATAGTCCTATCAACATACAACTAACCCTAGGGTGTGATCCACGCGCGCAATCATATGATGGGCACCAAAGGACAACAACATAACGACAAGAAAATTAAATCAATCATAGCAATTCATCAACCACCGATAGGACAACGAAAATCTACTCAGACATCATAGGATGGCAACACATCATTGGATAATAATATGAAGCATAAAGCACCATGTTCAAGTAGAGAGTACAGCGGGTTGCGGGAGAGTGGACCTCTGTAGATAGAGGGGGGAAGGTGATGGAGATGTTGGTGAAGATGGCGGAGGTGTTGGTGTAGATCGCGATGATGATGATGACCCCGGTGGCACTCCGGTGCCACCGGAAGCAAGGGGGAGAGAGCCCCCCTCCTTCTTCTTCTTCCTTGACCTCCTCCCTAAATGGGAGAAGGGTTTCCCCTCTGGTACATGGCCTCCATGGCACGGGAGGGGTGAGAGCCCCTCCGAGATTGGATCTGTCTCTCTGTCTCTCTCTGTTTCTTCGTTCTCAGATTCTACCCTTTCACCATTTCTTATATTCCCGGAGATCCGTAACTCCGATTGGGCTGAAATTTTGACACGATCTCTATCCAGATATTAGCTTTCTTGCAGCGAAAGAAGGGCATCAACCGCCTTACGGGGTGGCCACGAGGGTCAGGGGCGCGCCTGCCCCCCTGGGGCGCCCCCTGCCTCGTGGGCCCCTCGAGCATCGTCTCACGTGGATTTTTCTTCCCAAAAATCATATATATTCCAAAAAAAATTCCGTCAGTTTTTATTCCGTTTGGACTCCGTTTGATATGGATATTCTGCGAAACAAAAAACATGCAACAAACAGGAACTGGCACTGGGCACTGGATCAATATGTTAGTCCCAAAAATAGTATAAAAAGTTGCCAAAAGTATTTGAAAGTTGTAGAATATTGGCATGGAACAATCAAAAATTATAGATACGATAGAGACGTATCAGCATCCCCAAGCTTAATTCCTGCTCGTCCTCGAGTAGGTAAATGATAAAAAAGATAATTTTTGATGTGGAATGCTACCTAGCATAATCTTGATCACATATCTAATCATGGCATGAATATTAATATACGAGTGATTCAAAGCAATAGTCTATCACTTGACATAAAAACAATAGTACTTCAAGCCTACTAATAAAGCAATCATGTCTTTTCAAAATAACATGGCCAAAGAAAGTTATCCCTACAAAATCATATAGTCTGGCTATGCTCCATCTTCACCACACAAAATATTCACATCATGCACAACCCCGATGACAAGCCAAGCAATTGTTTCATACTTTTGACGTTCTCAAACCATTTCAACTTTCACGCAATACATGAGCGTGAGCCATGGACATAGCACTATAGATGGAATAGAATATGATGGTGGAGAAGACAAAAAGGAGAAGATAGTCTCACATCAACTAGGCACATCAACGGGCTATGGAGATACCCATCAATAGATATCAATATGAGTGAGCAGGGATTGACATGCAACGGATGCACTAGAGCTATGAGTGTATGAAAGCTCCAACTAAAACTAAGTGGGTGTGCATCCAACTTGTTTGCTCATGAAGACCTAGGGCATTTGAGGAAGCCCATCATCGGAATATACAAGCCAAGTTCTATAATGAAAATTCCCACTAGTATATGAAAATGATAACTCAAGAGACTCTCTATATGAAGAACATGGTGCTACTTTGAAGCACAAGTGTGGAAAAAGGATAGTAGCACTGCCCCTTCTATCTTTTTCTCTCATTTTTTTGTTTTTTTGGTGGGCTTCTTTGGCCTCTTTTTCTTATTTGGGCTTCTTTGGCCTCTTTTATTTTTTTGTAAAGTCCGGAGTCTCATCCTGACTTATGGGGGAATCATTGTCTCCATCATCCTTTCCTCACTGGGGCAATGCTCTAATGATGATCATCACACTTTTATTTACTTACAACTCAATATTACAACTCAATGTCTAGAACAAAGTATGACTCTATATGGATGCCTCCGGTGGTGTACCGGGATGTGCAATGATCTAGCGTAGCAATGACATCAAAAAACGGACAAGCCATGAAAACATCATGCTAGCTATCTTACAATCATGCAAAGCAATATGACAATGAATGCTCAAGTCATGTATATGATGATGATGGAAGATGCATGGAAATATATCTCGGAAAGGCTATGGAAATGCCATGATAGGTAGGTATGGTGGTTGTTTTGAGGAAGATATATGGTGGGTTTAAGGTACCGACGAAAGTTGCGCGATACTAGAGAGGCTAGCAATGGTGGAAGGGTGAGAGTGCGTATAATCCATGGACTCAACATTAGTCATAAAGAACTCACGTACTTATTGCAAAAATCTTTTAGTCATCGAAACAAAGTACTACGCGCATGCTCCTAGGGGGATAGATTGGTAGGAAAAGACCATCACTCGTCCCCGACCACCACTCATAAGGAAGACAATCAATAAATAAATCATGCTCCGACTTCATCACAGAACGGTTCACCATACGTGCATGCTACGGGAATCACAAACTTCAACACAAGTATTTCTACAATCCACAACTACCCACTAGCATGACTCTAATATCACCATCTTTATATCGCAAAACTATTGCAAGGAATCAAACATATCATATTCAGTGACTACAAGTTTTATGTAGGATTTTATGACTAACCATGTGAATGACCAATTCCTGTCATCTCTCTAAATAGATATAAGTGAAGCAAGAGAGTTTAATTCTTTCTACAAAAGATATGCCCGTGCTCTAACAAATCTAAGTGAAGCAAAAGAGCATTCTACAAATGGCGGTTTTCTATGTAAAGAGAAACAGGCAATCCAAACTTCAATAGATATAAGTGAAGCACATGAAGCATTCTATAAAGCCATACTCAAAAGATATAAGTGAAGTGCAAAGAGCATTCTATAAATCAACCAAGGACCATCTCATACCAGCATGGTGCATAAAAGAAAAAAATAAAAGTAAATGCAAAATACGCTCCAAGATTGCACATATCGCATGAACAAAACGTATCCGAAAACATACCGATACTTGTTGAAGAAAGAGGGGATGCCTTCCAGGGCATCCCCAAGCTTAGACGCTTGAGTCTCCTTGAATATTTACTTGGGGTGCCTCAGGCATCCCCAAGCTTGATATCTTGCCTCTCTTCCTTCTTCTCACATCAAGACCTTCTCGATCATCGAACACTTCATCCACACAAAACTTCAACAGGAAACTCGGTAAGATCCGTTAGTATAATGAAGCAAATCACTACTCTAAGTACTGTTGCAAACCAATTATTATTATTTTTTGCATTGTGTCTACTGTAATATAACTTTTTCATGTCTTAATCCACTGATATGAATCGATAGTTTCATCAAAACAAGCAAACTATGCATCAAAAACAGAATCTGTGTAAAACAGAACAGTCTGTAATAATCTGAACATTCACCATAATTCTGATACTTGAAACATTCTACAAAAATTAGGAAAAATAAACAATTTGTATAGTAAGACAGTGCAAAAAGAATCAGAACCATTTGACATTCCAGCTAAAAATGTAAAATCGCGCACTATAGACAAAGTTTCTGTCCTGCACCGTACAAACCATCAAGCAAATGTAAACATCCTAAAGGCAAACCTTGGCACATTATTTTGTAATACAATGGATTTGAGCAAGGGGATAATTATTTTTATTGAAAAGTTTCTGTAATCAAGATTCACAAAGTTTCCATGAGCATGAACAAAGTTCAAGTCTAGCTCCCACTTCAACAATGTTTGTCTTTCTCACTTCCACTTTCCCTTTTGAAAAAGTTTTGGGTTCCCCACTTTATTTTTTTGTTTTTAAACTATATAAAAGCACTCAACAGAAATAAATGACTCTCTAAAACTTCTAGGTTGTCTCCCTGGCAGCGCTTTCTTTAAAGCCATTAAGCTAGGCATATAGTGCTCAAGTAATGGATCCACCCAGATCCCAAGGTATATGAAAGCCAATTTTAATTAACAATGATTCGTAATTTAGTGGTGAGCACAAGGTAACATATATCATGTAATGACGAAGTCTAACTCTCTTCCTATGCATCGGCATGTCATAAAAGAACAAGTCATGCACACAAAGTAAAGGCCAATGCATACTATAAACAGTTTCTTGCAATTTTATCATATTGGAAACATAGAGAGGTGGAGATATAGTTCCTCTCTCATAATAATTGCAAGTAGGAGCAGCAAGAAGATGCATATTATATTCATCAAAATCATCATGTGCAACGGTAAAAGGCAACCCATCAATATATTCCTTAATAAGAGCAAACTTCTCCGATATAGTGTAGTTTGGAGAATTCAAAAAGATAATAGGACTATCATGTGTGGGTGCAATAGAAACAATTTCATGTTTAACATAAGGAACTATAGCAAGTTCATCTCCACAGGCATAATTCATATTGGCGTCTTGGCCACAAGCATAGCAAGCATCATCAAAAAGGGATATTTCAAGAGAATCAACGGGATCATAACAATCATCATAGCAATCATCCTTCGGTAAGAACGAAGGGAAATTAAACAATGTATGAGTTGAAGAGTTACTCTCATTAGAAGCTGGGCACGGGTAGCTAATCCGCTCTTCCTCCTTTTGTTCTTCGCTCTCTTCCTCATCTTTTTCATCCAATGAGCTCACAGTTTCATCAATTTCTTCTTCCTTAGACTCCTGCAAAATATTAGTCTCTTCTTGGACAGAGGAGTAGTCCTCAATATATAGTTCAATATAGGCATTAGAAGCATAATTATCATAGCAATATTTAAGTATGGCAAAAAATTTAGATTTGTAAAGAGTAGCATCATGCTTTTCAATCAAAGAAGCAATTTCGCAAGCACCCTTAAAAGCAACAAATTCTTCAATTTGTTGAACATCATAGTAATTATAAACACCCTTAGCATACGAAGATACGATTCCATTATCACTAGACTCACATTGATAGGGAAGGTGTTTCTTAGGGTTTTCAGAACAACAAGTAAAATCATTGCAAACGATGAATTTGATCCAGTAAAGTTTTCCCTTTTTTAGATATTCGGTGTCGCACATAATAAGCATGCTCATCTAAAGATTTTCCCTCAACTAAGCTAGTTGGGGTTTCAGCACGAGCACATAGGGATCGAAGATGATCCAAGTAATAAGCTTCAGCAGTGTGATAGATTTTGAGTGGTTCTTCAACCATTCGTTTAGTAGGTACAACTAATTTTTTTGGTATTTTGCATTTCCTACCCAGAACTAAAGATAGAAAACAACTAAGAACAGCAAATAAAAATTACTTAGTGATAAAGCAAACAAGCACACACGAGAATATTCACCCTACGCTATTGCTCCCTGGCAACGGCGCCAGAAAAAGGTCTTGATAACCCACAAGTATAGGGGATCGCAACAGTTTTCGATAAGTAAGAGTGTCGAACCAAACGAGGAGCTGAAGGTAGAACAAACATTCCCTCAAGTTCTATCGATCACCGATAGAACTCTACACACGCTTGACGTTCGCTTTACCTAGAACAAGTATGAAACTAGAAGTACTTTGTAGGTGTTGTTGGATAGGTTTGCAAGATAATAAAGATTACATAAATAAAAAGTAGGGGCTGTTTAGATAAATAAACAATAAAGTAAATATAGCGAGTGTGGAAAAGTGGTCATAGGAGGTGCGAAATTGCCCCTAAGTAATTGACTACTTTACTAGACCGATAGCAAGTATTATGTGGGAGAGGCCACTGCTAGCATGCCATCCCTGACTTGGAATTCTATGCACTTATGATTGGAACTATTAGCAAGCATCCGCAACTACTAATGTTCATTAAGGTAAAACCCAACCATAGCATTAAGATATATTGGTCCCCCTTCAATCCCGTATGCATCAATTTCTATGCTAGGTTGAAGCTTCTGTCACTCTTTCCCTCCAATACATAGTCCTATCAACATACAACTAACCCTAGGGTGTGATCCACGCGCGCAATCATATGATGGGCACCAAAGGACAGCAACATAACGACAAGAAAATTAAATCAATCATAGCAATTCATCAACCACCGATAGGACAACGAAAATCTACTCAGACATCATAGGATGGCAACACATCATTGGATAATAATATGAAGCATAAAGCACCATGTTCAAGTAGAGGGTACAGAGGGTTGCGGGAGAGTGTACCGATGTAGATAGAGGAGGGGAAGGTGATGGAGATGTTGGTGAAGATGGCGGAGGTGTTGGTGTAGATCGCAGTGGTGATGATGGCCCCCGGTGGCACTCCGGTGCCATCGGAAGCAAGGGGGAGAGAGCCCCCCTCCTTCTTCTTCTTCCTTGACCTCCTCCCTAGATGGGAGAAGGGTTTCCCCTCTGGTCCATGGCCTCCATGGCACGGGAGGGTCGACAGCCCCTCCGAGATTGGATCTGTCTCTCTGTCTCTCTCTGTTTCTGCGTTCTCAGATTCTACCCTTTCACCGTTTCTTATATTCCCGGAGATCCTTAACTCCGATTGGCTGAAATTTTGACACGATCTCTATCCGGATATTAGGTTTCTTGCGGAGAAAGAAGGGCATCAACCGCCGTACGGGGTGGCCACGAGGGTCAGGGGCGCGCCACCTGCCTCGTTGGCCCCTCGAGCATCGTCTCGCGGGGATTTTTCTTCCCAAAAATCATATATATTCCAAAAAAATCTCTGCCAGTTTTTATTCCGTTTGGACTCCGTTTGATATGGATATTCTGTGAAACAAAAAACATGCAACAAATAGGAACTGGCACTGGGCACTGGATCAATATGCTAGTCCCAAAAATAGTATAAAAAGTTGCCAAAAGTATATGAAAGTTGTAGAATATTGGCATGGAACAATCAAAAATTATAGATACGACGGAGACGTATCAAGCATCAATATTCTACACCTTACACCCCTCAACAAAATGGTGTAGCGGAGAGGAAGAGCCGGACTTTGATGGACGTGGCAAGAACCATGATGGCGGAGTTCAAGTCTCCTTACAACTTTTGGGCCGAAGCCATGAACACCGCTTGTCATGCATCCAATCGGCTCTATCTCCACAAGGGCTTGAACAAGACTCCATATGAGATATCACCGGCAACAAGCCCAACCTCAAGTACTTCCGGGTGTTCACTTGTAAGTGTTTCATTCTCCAGAAAGGTGTTCATTTGTCTAAATTTGAGACTAGAGCTCATGAGGGCATATTTGTTGGTTATGCTACAAACTCTCATGCTTACCGTGTCCTCAACAAGTCCATAGAACTCATTGAGGAGACGTGTAACATGGAGTTTGATGAGAATAACGGCTCCCAAGTGGAGCAAAGTGGTACTTGTGATGTAGGTGATGAAATTCCTCCCCAAGCCATACGAAGAATGGGTGTTGGTCATATCCTACCCATTGAGAAACCCCTTATGGCCGAAGGAGAAGGACAGTGTTCCACTCAAGTGGAACCATCACCAACCCAAGACCCACACGCTTCCGAAGAACAAAGTGAAGGCCCTCAACCAATTGAACAAGATCAAGGGCAAGATCAACCTCAAGATAGTGGTGAACCACCAAGTGATGCCCAAGGCCAAGGTCTCACTACCGAGCAAGTTCAAGATCAAGAGCAAGCTCAAGATCAAGAACAAGCTCAAGACGACGCTCAAGTTACCCCTCCTCAACTCTCTCTTGAGGAGGAATTGGAGCGTCGAGCCGCCAAGATTGCGTCCAAGCTCACTACCAAAGATCATCTCATGAAGAATGTGTGATACGTCTCCAACCTATCTATAATTTTTGATTGTTCCATGTTGTTATATTATCAATATTTGATGTTTTATAACCATTTTATATCATTTTTTGGTACTAACCTATTGACATAGTGCCAAGTGCCACTTGCTGTTTTTTGCATGTTTTTTACATCGCAAGCAATCAATATCAAAGGAGTCCAAATGCAGTGAAACTTTTTGTGGATTTTTTTTGGAGAATAAGACAACCAATGGGCCAAAGAAGCACCTGGGGACTGCTCCGAGGGGAGCACAACCCACCAGGGCATGCCTGGAGGCCCAGGCATGCCCTGGTGGGTTGTGCCCACCTCAAGTTCCCATGGACCACCTCTTTACTCTATAAATACCCCAATATTCCAGAAAACCCTAGGGGAGTCGACGAAAATCAATTCCAGCCACTGCAGAGTCCAAAACCACCATATCCAATCTAGGCACCATCACAGAGGGGTTCACCCCTTCCATTGGTGCCTCTCCGATGATGCGTGAGTAGTTCTTTGTAGACCTTTGTGTCCTTAGTTAGTAGCTAGATGGCTTCCTCTCTCCCGTTTGATTCTCAATACAATGGTCTCTTGGAGATCCATATGATGTAATTCTTTTCTGGTGTGTTTGTTGGGATCTGATGAACTTTGAGTTTATGATCAGATCTATCTCTTTTTATCCATGAGAGTTATTTGAGTTTCTTTGATCTCTTATATGCATGATTGCTTGTAGCCTCGTATTTCTTCTCCGATATTTGGGTTTTGTTTGGTCAACTTGATCTATTTATCTTGCAATGGGAAGAGGTGCTTTGTAGTGGGTTCGATCTTACGGTGCTTGATCCCAGTGACAGAAGGGGAACCGACACGTATGTGTCGTTGCTACTAAGGATAAAACGATTGGGTCTATTTCTAACATATATAGATCTTGTCTACATCATGTCATCGTTCTTATTGCATTACTCTGTTTCTCCATGAACTTAATACACTAGATGCATATTGGATAGCGGTCGATGTGTGGAGTAATAGTAGTACATGCAGGCAGGAGTCTGTCTACTAATCTTGGACGTGATGCATATATAATGATCATTGCCTGGATATCGTCATGATTATTTGAAGTTCTATCAATTGCCCAACAGTAATTTGTATACCCACCGTTTACTATTTTTCTCGAGAGAAGCCACTAGTGAAACCTACAGCCCCCGGGTCTCTTTCTCATATTATTTGCCTTTGCGATCTATTTTATTTGCCTTTTATTTTCATATCTATTAAACCAAAAGTACAAAAATTACCTTGTTGCAATTTATTCTTATTAGCAAAAAGGCTCGTGTGTTGCAACGGGATATGCATGCCTCCTTTTTACCTTTTTCATGCATGTCCTTTTTTTCTTATATATAGGAGAATAGCGCAACATCTCACCTTTATCGGATCTCCTCTGCACTGTATCTTTTATTTTTTTATAGTGGACATCACATCTTTATTGGGTCCTTCTTTTTTTCTTGTCATGCATATCCTTATTTATTGGGTGTCTCTAGCAAATTTATCTTCTATTTCATGTCCAATCCTGATTTTGGTGAGGTGTTCATCCCCAATTTGAATCAGTACTGGTATGAAAAAAGATGAATAATGCATTCTTGATTAACATTGCAGCATAGAATAGCATTTTTAAATTGTTAACAGGTAAAATAACATCATATTTAGATTCTACATATTTTTCTAATCAAATTCCATATATAACATGTTAGATTTGGAGTTACGGTTTAGAAGATATGAGTATTTAAAAAACAGTTGATATGTACTGTGGGTTTAATGTTAGAAACATCAGGGGGGTTTCTACAAAATAGCATGACAGACTAAGAATACCTATTTCTTTTATTAGAAAAAACATTAGGGGGTTTTCTACAAAATAGCATGACGGACTAAGAATACCTATTTCTTTTATTAGAAAAAACATTAGGGGGTTTTCTACAAAATAGCATGACAGACTAAGAATACTTATTTCTTGTATTAGTAGGTATAGATTTCTTTTATCTGGCGTCCCATCTACCAATCTACTACAATTTATTCACGTATGTTTGCCAATTTGTGGCACCGTTACCCGAAAGGGATTGACAACCCCTTTTACAAGTCGGGTTGCGAGTAATTGTTATTGTTGTGCAAGTGTTGTTTACGTAGTGTTTTTTTTGACTGGACACTGTGAGGCAACAGCCCCACAGTCTTTTATTAAAGCTTGGCCAAACAAATACAAGGAGTTTAAAAGGTAATGCTAACTAGGAGACAGGGGAACCTACCTATATCTGTACAAATATACAAATATACAAATATACAACAGCATATGCCACAAGATTAAGGCAAAGCATGAATCCAGTCTAGGAGAGGTTGCTTGATAGAGGCCTTCATCCTATAGGAGTGCAGAGTAATGTCATGGATGAATTTGGCTTTCCATCTGCCAAAGCTTGGCCTAATATGCCTGAAGATCCTGTCATTCCTTGTGGTCCAAATGCTCCAGGCAGCAAGGTAGACTACTTCAAAAAAGAAAGGATGGTCGAAACTTCTCTTGGCAGCCAGAATGCATTCACGAGGAGTTAGCCCAGCATACCAGTTGATTTGCAGATAATTCCAAACCCTGGTGCTGAAAGAGCAGTGGAAAAAAAGATGATTCCTGTCTTCATGCAAGTGGGCTATGCACAGTGGGCATGAGTTATCATCCTCCTGTGATCTCCAATGTCTTCGTAGCAACATATCCCTCGTATTGAGTCTATCATTCAGCATGAGCCAGGCAAAGACTTTTATTTTCATAACACACTTACTCTTCCATATCCATTTACAGGGATCGTCATCAGGTAAGTGAGCATGGGCCATAATGTAAAAACTCTTGGCAGAGTATTGACCATTACCAGGTGTCCATGACCAAGTGTCAGGTTCAAGGAGCCTCCTTTGCAGTGTGGATAGATGAGATGTTAGAGACATCAGTTCATCCATTGCTTCCTGGGACAATGGCAGTTGGAAGTAGGTTGAAATATCAAAATCCTCAATGAAATCTCTGACTGAAATCTTATCATCCAGTGTGAATGAAAACAACCTAGGAAATCTCTCTTTAATTGGTTGGTGGCTTCCACCTAAGATCCATGTATCATGCCAAAAGAGAGAGCTATTTCCATCATTGATTGTAATAATACAGTGATTTCTGTAGGTGTCATGTAGTTTCATGATGTCTCTCCACCAAAAGGATCCACATTGAACTGTTGCATGAGGAACCACTCCATCATAGTAGGTGTCCCAGATCAAGGAAACCCATGGTATATCAGCCCTATTGTAAAACTTGTGTAAGTGTTTGGTAAGAAGGGCCTTGTTCTGGATTGCAAGGTTTATTATGCCCATGCCTCCCTTATCTTTTGGTTTACAAACCATTGGCCAGGCAGCTAATGAATGTTTAGGTGTATCAGAGTTTCCCCTCCATAAGCATTGCCTCATAATTCTCTCAAGCTGTTTAATGATAGTAGCTGGCAAGCTAAGACTGCAAAGGAAATATATTGGCAAGGAGGTAAGAACAGACACTAGCAGTTGTAGTCTAGCCCCCTGGGAGAGGAGGGAGGAGCTAGCAGAGAGTCTTCTTTCCACTCTATCTACCACAGGCACTAGGTCTTGAACTCTTGGTTTTGTGGTGCCCACAGGTAGGCCTAGGTAGGTAAAAGGGAGGTACCCAACCTGACATCCAAAAATTGCTGCCAATCTATTAGTTTCTTCCTGGGAGACATTAATTGGAAGAATGCAGGACTTCTGAAAGTTGACTTTCAAACCAGTTGATTTGGAAAAGGCCAGCAACATTTGCTTTAGGGCTAGGAGTTGTACTTCATCAGCTTGGGTGATTAACAAGGTGTCATCTGCATATTGGACAATTGGAAAATCTGGATCATTAGAGGGAATGGGTAGAGTAAGCAGTCCCTGTTGTAGCATATGGTTGACCACAGATTGGAGAAGGTCAGCAGCAATCACAAACAGAAGAGGAGAAAGGGGATCCCCCTATCTGACACCACGTTTACAAACAAATTGTTTGCCAGGCACAACATTCAATAAGATAGAAGAAGATCCTGATGACAATAGTTCCTTGACCCATCCAATCCATTTGGCATCAAAACCCTTATATTTCAACATCAGTAGGATGAGGTCATGTTCAACAGTATCAAATGCTTTAGCAAAATCCAACTTGATGATAAGAATGGGTCTTTTGGACTGGTGACACTGATGTATGTATTCCAAGCTCCAAGCAATGCAGTCCTGAATAGACCTTGACTTAAGGAAGCCATATTGATTTTTATGGATGCATGTGAGGATGACTTTCTGCAGTCTATTAGCCAATAGCTTAGTTAGGAACTTCAGACAAGTATTTGTGAGAGATATTGGCCTAAAGTCATTTGGCCCCTCAGGAGAAAGGATTTTTGGGATGAGTGTGACAAGAGATCCATTGATACTCTGTAAGGAGATTCTTCCTTCGTAGAAGTCCTGCATTAACTTGAGGAAATCATCTTTAATTATGTGCCAGCATTTCTTAACAAACATTCCAGTAAAGCCATCTGGTCCTGGGCTCTGTCAAGAGGTAGAAATTTCAAAACCTCATTTATCTCATCCTCAGTAAAAGGCCCAGATAAGCTCTCTAAGCCAGGGACTGGTTGTATCAAGGCCCTAAGATCAAACAACATGTCAATTCCACATTTAACTCCCAATCTGTCTTTATATGAGGACCAGAGTAGTCCAGCCATTTCATTGTGAGTTGATAAAGTCACACCATCCTCAGTTACCAAGCTGGAAATGGAATTCCTTCTAAACCTCTCTGTTGCCATAGCTTGAAAAAACTTGGAATTTTCCTCACCCACTTTGATCCACCTGATGGTACACCTTTGTTTCCAATAAATGTACTGCAGGTGAAGGAGCTCTTCCAGGTGTAATTTCACAATTTTCCTGAAATTAAATTCTGGTCTAAACAGTGGTCTGGTTTCCTCTAAGTTATCAAAAGCTAGGATGACTACATTGCAGGCATTCATCAATAGCTTCAGCCTGGATATTCCTGTGTGCCATTTCTTAAGCTCTGACCTTAACCTTTTAAACTTATGGGTGAGGATTGCAGCAGAGTTAGAGAAGTGCGTGGGGGCAGACCAGGACCTTTCAACACATTCCATAAACCCAGGCATATCAACCCAGTAGTTTTCAAAACGAAAAACCTTAGCTTTTGGTATGGAGGTAGAGATTGAGACCACACAAGGCACATGATCAGAAGTAGTTTTGGCCAGTGGGTAGACCATGGTGTTGGGATACTCTGCAGTCCAAGAAGGAGTTGTGAAGAACCAGTCCAACTGTTCCAAAAGAGGAGTTTCTTGCATGTTTGACCAGGTATATGATCTCCCCTTGAGTGGCAACTCAATAAGGCCAAGATTGCCAATGATCTCATTAAAAATGAACATATCATTAATGTCACCCCCAGGCATATTTCTATTATCCAGTGATCTGATGAAGTTAAAATCTCCTAGAAATAACCAAAGTTCATCCTGTGGGATTTGAATATGATATAACCAATTCACAAAAGCATCTCTAAGCTCTCCCTGGCATGGACCATAGACATTGACTAAGGTCCAAGTTTGGTTATTTTGTGTGGAGGAGAAATTTATAACAATACCATAGCTCTGCAGATCAATAAGAGTACCAACCAGAGCAGATGAACACCATAGGACGATGATCCCACCAGAAGCACCCACAGAAGGAGAGTATACAAAATTATCGAATCTTCTAGGACAAAACTTCCTAATAGACCTTTGATCGAAGTAATCACACTTAGTTTCTTGTAAGCAGACAACAGAGCATTGGCTTTCTTCAATTTTAGCTCGCACAGCCCTCTGCCTAGCTTCAGAATTCAAACCTCTTACATTCCAGCAGAGAACTTTCCAGTTCTTATTAATGTAAGTACTCATGATAAACCAATGTGAGGGAATAGGGCAAGCACAGTATCACATAATAATACTGACACACAATATAAGCAGCATACTGCATGAGATAGTTTAAAGGAGTCTGCACAACCATAAAACCACAGTGGTCTGAAGAATGTAATAGCAGACCTAACAGATAATAAATGCCAGGACAAAGGGCCTGCCTCCCTATGATATTACAACACAAATCACTCATCATTGGACATGTCTGGTTGCTGAGCTTGTTTGGGCTCAGCCATAAGCTGATCCACAGATAGTTTCTCCAGAGGGATGCCCAAAGAGGCACCTAGAGTCTGCATAACCTGGATTGGTATAGGTGCTGGTCTGGGATCTGACGCCATGGGGCTTCCATTCTGATCAGTTGTCTCTTGAAGCTTGGGCTTCTTCGCCCGTGGCTGTCTCAGAGGTCTGGGCTTGACTGGAATTGGAGATGTTGGCTTGAAACCTTGCAGCTTGGCAGCACTTCTAGTCATTCGCCTATCTGAGAAATCTGCCTGAGGAGCCACCAGAGACTTTGGCTTTCTTCCCTTTTTTTGCACAACAAGAGGTTCACTGACAAAAGGTTGTGAAGCTTGTTTACGTAGTGTTGCTTGGTTCTCCTACTGGTTCGATAACCTTGGTTTCATCACTAAGGGAAATACCTACCGTCGTTGTGCTGCATCATCCCTTCCTCTTTGGGGAAATACTGCCGTAGCTTCAAGCCGCATCAATGTGCTTGGAAGCTTAAGAAAGGGGATTAGCACTCGTCGACAATTAGCAAACTATTGTGAACATCATGCGTTTGTTTCTTGTGTTGAACCCCAAAAGGTCTATGAGACGCTGGAGGACGCAGATTGGCTTAATGCCATGCATGAAGAACTCAACAACTTCGAGCACAACTGTGACGCCCGGGTAATCAAGCTACAGTAACCTCTGCTAATGATGCCACGTCACCTTGATTACTGTTGCTAATCTCGTGTTAGTTCGAAAACGGTTCGATTTCAAATTCAAAATCAAGCAAACATTAAAAGTTATCAAATATTAAAACTAAAATGTTCGGGGTGATTCAAATAATCCATATTAAATATTGGTGAAGAAACCCTACTGTTATAAAATCTTTAAATACTCTAAAGCAAATAAAACAGTAGCAAAACAATTATTGAAATGCCTTTTATAATTAATAAAATGTTAAGCTATCCTATTTAGGGACTAAACTTTATATGGTAGTGGGTTTAGTGGTAGTACTAATTTAGGGGTCATTTTGTACTTTACAAAGCTAAAATTAAGGAGGAACAAAGTAAAACAGAAAAGAAACAAAATACATAAAAGAAGATTAAACAAAAAAAAACAAAAAAAGGGCCTCGTGGCCAACTGGACCTCGGCCCAGCCAGTGACCCAGCTGGTCCCAGCCACCCGAATGGGCCGGCCCACCCCGCGCCCTAGCCTACTAATCCCCCCCACGACCGAAACCCTAACCTACCCCCACCCCCGCTCTCCCCACGACGCTCCCCTCCTCTCTCCCGATCTGGATCGGGATCCAGAGGAGGCCGACGCCGCTCGACGCCGCCCCCCACGCCAGGACGCCGCCACCTCGCCATCCTCCTCCACTTCGTCGCGCGTCTCCGTGCCCCTCCACAACGGCCCTCCCTGGCCTCCACCGACCCCCGCTGCCCCGCTCCCTACAACGCACCGTGAGCCGCCCCCTCCTCCTTTCCCCGCGGTCACCGCCGCTCACGCGCCCGCCGCCCGCGCCCGCTGCCGCTCGGCCATGCCCTTGGCCGCGGCTTCCACCCCGCGCGCGCTCCGGCCCCGCGCTCACCGCTGCCGCGCCGTGCCCTGGCCGCGTGCCGCTCCGCTTGGCTGCGCTCGTCGCCCCACCCCGACGTGCCTCGCCTGCGCCGCTCGCTCGCCGTGGCCGGCATCCACGCCCGCACGCGCTCGCTTGGGCCGTCCCGTGCCACCGCAGCCCCTCCCGCTCCTGCCTTTTGCCTTGGCCGCGCGCGCCTGCGCTGCGCGCCCCCTTGTCGTGCTGCTCCGGCGCCCTGCCATGGCCAGTGCCCCGCCGTGGCCAGCACCCCCTGGTAACATGGGCGTGTGCCCAAACGGGCAGCGCCCAGCGCCCGCATCCGCACCTGTGCGCCGGCGCCCGCTAAGGCCCCCTGACCCAATGACATGTGGGGCCTAGCCCCTGGAACGTTTAAAAAAAAGATTAAAAGGAAATAATAAAAAAATATTAATTAATTAATTGGTTAATTAAATTAATTAACTTAACTAATCCTGATTAGATTAACCTAATAGCTAATTAACTACTGTTAATTAACATAACTAATCTGTTAACTAAACTAATTAACCTGGTTAATTAGTTAACAGACAATGACATGTGGGTCCCACTCGACCCACCTGTCTGTTTGACTGGTCAACCGACCAGTTGACCTGCTGACATCACTCTGATGTCATGTCTGCGTCATCATTCACTGTTCTGGATAATGTTGGGTTTCAATAAATAATTAAAATCAGAAAATGATTTAAATCTTTAGAAATCATATCTTTTAATCCGTAATTCGGATGAAAATACTTTATACATGAAAGTTGCTCAGAACGACGAGACGAATTCGAATACGCAGCCCGTTCGTCCGCCACACATCCCTAGCATAGCAAACATGCAACTTTTCCTCTCCGATTCATCTGTCCGAAAACGCGAAACACCGGGGATATTTTCCCGGGTGTTTTCCCCCTTCACCGGTATCACCTCATACCGCGTTAGAACATGTTTAGCTCTGCCTATTGTCCTGATATGCACTTGCTTGCTATGTATTTACTGTTTCTCCCCCCTCTTCTCTTCGATAGACCCCGTGACAATGCTGATGTCCCTGTGGTCGACTACGTCACCGACGACCCCTCCTTCTTGTCTGAGCAACCAGGCAAGCCCCCCCCCCTTTGATCACCAGATATCGCCTACTCTTCTCTATACTGCTTGCATTAGAGTAGTGTAGCATGTTACTGCTTTCCGTTAATCCTATCCTGATGCATAGCCTGTCCTTGCTACTACTGTTGTTATCATTACCTGCTATCCTACTGCTTAGTATAGGATGCTAGTGTTCCATCAGTGGCCCTACACTCTTGTCCGTCTGCCATGCTATACTACTGGGCCGTGATCACTTCGGGAGGTGATCACGGGCATATACAATATACTTTACACAGTTACATTACCTGTGATACTGTTCGGAGATGGGGGCTGAAGGGGCAGGTGGCTCCATCCCGGTAGAGGTGGGCCTGGGTTCCCAACGGCCCCCGATGGTTACTTTGAGGCGGAGCGACAGGGCAGGTTGAGACCACCTAGGAGAGAGGTGGGCCTGGCCCTGGTCAGCGTCCGTGGTTATTTCAGAATAACACGTTAACGAGATCTTGGTATTTGATCTGAGTCTGGCTACTGGCCTATACGCACTAACCATCTACGCGGGGACAGTTATGGGCACTCGACGTTGTGGTATCAGCCGAAGCACTTCGTGGCGCCAGCGACTGAGCGGCGCGCGCCGGGTTGGACCGCATAACGTGACTTCCTTTGTAATGGAGGTTGCTTGGTCTGCTCTCCGGCCGCGTACGCAACGTGCAGGTGTGCTATGGGCGATGGGCCCAGACCCCTGTGCGCTTAGGTTTAGACCGGCGTGCTGGCCTCTCTGTTGTGCCTAGGTGGGGCTGCGACGTGTTGATCTTCCGCGGCCGGGCATGACCCAGAAAAGTGTGTCTGGCCAAATGGGATCGAGTGTGTTGGGTTATGTGGTGCACCCCTGCAGGGAAGTTAATCTATTCGAATAGCCGTGATCTTCGGTAACATGACGACTTGGAGTTGTACCTTGACCTTATGACAACTAGAAACGGATACTTAATAAAACACACCCTTCCAAGTGCCAGATACAACCGGTGATCGCTCTCTCACAGGGCGACGAGGGGAGGATCATCGGTTAGGATTATGCTATGTGATGATACTTGGAGGACTTCAGTCTACTCTTTTCTACATGCCGCAAGATGGAGGTGGCCAGAAGCGTAGTCTTCGACAGGATTAGTTATCCCCCTCTTATTCTGGCATTCTGCAGTTCAGTCCACATATGATACCCTTATTACATTTGATACCCATGCATATGTAGTGTAGCTCCTTGCTTGCGAGTACTTTGGATGAGTACTCATGGTTGCTTTCTCCCTCTTTTCCCCCTATCCCTTCTACCTGGTTGTCGCAACCAGATGTTGGAGCCCAGGAGCTAGACGCCACCTTCGACGACGACTCCTACTACACCGGAGGTGCCTACTACTACGTGCTGCCCGCTGACGACGACCAGGAGTAGTTTAGGAGGATCCCAGGCAGGAGGCCTGCACCTCTTTCGATCTGTATCCTAGTTTGTGCTAGCCTTCTTAAGGCATACTTGTTTAACTTATGTCTGTACTCAGATATTGTTGCTTCCGCTGACTCCTCTATGATCGAGCCCTTATATTCGAGCCCTCGAGGCCCCTGGCTTGTAATATGATGCTTGTATGACTTATTTTATTTGTAGAGTTGTGTTGTGATATCTTCTCGTGAGTCCCTGATCTTGATCGTACATGTTTGCGTGTATGATTAGTGTACGGTCAAATCGGGGGCGTCACAACAACAAGGTGTGGACATTGGTGCCAAGACCATAGGAGAACCATGATGTTATTGGAACCAAGTGGATATTCAAGAACACGCAAGATTCTCATGGGATTATTGTTCACAACAAGGCTCGTCTGGTGGCACAAGGCTACTCCCAAGTCAAGGGCATCGACTACGGTGAAACCTTTGTTCTCGTTCCCCACCTTGAATCTATTCGTTTGTTGATTGCTTATGCTTCTCATCATAAATTCAAGTTGCAACAAATGGATGTGAAGAGTGCTTTTCTAAATGGTCCTATTAATGAGTTGGTGTAAGTCGAACAACCCCCGGGGTTTGAGGATCCTGAGTTTCCCAATCATGTGTACCAACTCGATAAGGCACTCTATGGCATCAAACAAGCCCCACGTGCGTGGTATGAGCACCTTACCAAGTTGTTGCAAGATTATGGGTTTGAAATTGGGAAAATTGACCCCACTCTTTTTACTAAGAAGGTCAAAGGGGAGTTGTTTGTATGCCAACTATATGTTGATGATATTATCTTTGTTTCTCCTAACAAAGCTTTCAATGAGGATTTTGCCACACTCATGACCTCAAAGTTCAAGATGTCCATGATGGGAGAGTTGAAGTTCTTTCTTGGTTTCGAAATCAAACAAAGAAGAGAAGGAACCTTCACCAACCATGCCAAATACACTGAAGACATGCTCAAGAGATTTAAGCTAGGTGATGTCAAGCCGACTTCTACTCCAATGCCCGTCAAATGCCAACTTGACATCGATCCCAATGGTAAAGCGGTGGATCAAAAGGTATATCGTTCTACGATTGGCTCCTTGCTTTACCTTTGTGCATCTAGACAGGATATCATGTTGAGTGTGGGAATTTATGCACGGTCTCAAGCCTCACCTAAGGAAAGCAACTATGTGGCGGTCAAGCGAATCTTTCGATATTTGGCTCATACCCCAAACTATGGCTTATGGTACCCTAGAGGAGCAAACTTCAACCTCGTGGTCTTTTCGGACTCGGATTGGGTGGGAGACAAAGTGGATAGGAAGTCAACTTCCGGAGGGTGCCAATTTCTTGGTTGCTCTTTGGTGAGTTGGTCTTCTAAGAAGCAAAGTTGTGTGTCTCTCTCCTCCACCGAAGCTGAGTATGTGGCCGCCGGTAGTTCTTGTGCTCAGCTTCTATGGATGAGGCAAACTTTAAAGGATTACAGTGTCATTTGTGACAAAGTGCCTCTTTGGTGTGACAATGGAAGTGCCATCAAGATTTCTCTCAACCCGGTGCAACACTTCAAGACGAAGCATATTGAGATTCAGTATCACTTCATCCGGGATAACATTAGGCGAGGGGAGATTGAGCTCAACTATGTCAACACTCATGATAACCTTGCAGATATTTTCACGAAGCCTTTGGATGAAGCAAGATTTTGTGAGTTAAGGCATGAGCTAAATATCATTGATTTGAGCAATGTGGCTTGAACCTTTGCACACCCCACCATACTCATCTCGATGTCTTGTTTAGGTGTAGGCATGGACCTAGGGGGAGTGTTGTTCTCTCAATGATCTCTCCCTCCCCCATTATGCATAAATCGATCAACTCTTTCACATTCACCATTGTTGATGGTACTTGTGCTTCAAAGACGAGTTTTGGTCATGGTCCCAAGGATAATTCTTCGCGGTGCCATACCAATTGACTCAAACATAGGTGGCTTCGGACACCACCCTCTCCTTGAGAGGTGTGTAATCCTTTTGGTTTGTTTGTGTTTGTAGTGTTGTTTGGGTCTCTTCGTGGGTGTTTTCTGCCTTTTTGGCTGTGTTTTGTTCTTCAAGTTGCCTCCCAGCTCTTTCGGTAGTTTCTGTTCGGGCTAGGCCATTCCCTTTTTTGTGTGTCGTGTAGAGCCGTGTGCTGGGCGGTACTACCGCTGGTGGAGCGGTACTACCGCTTATTGGTCTCAAGCGGCACTACCGCCCGCTAGAGCGGTACTACCGTTGCAAGGTGGGATGGGGGGTTATGTCGGGAAGGGGGAGTTTCTTCTCCCCCATACCCATTCGACCCAACCCACTCGTCCTATTTGTGCTCCTGGGATGAACGCGTCGCCGGAGGTCGTCGCCAGGCCGCCTTTTCCGCGCCGTTTTTCACCATTTCCTTTGGTGGAGTCGAATGGCCCTTCGGAGCGTCCTGTCCATCGTGTCAACCCCGGGCATTCTGTTTCAAAGCGCTATCGCACCTCTGAGGCAACGGCTGCTTATTCAAGTGTTCCTTCTTCAAGTGTTCCACCAACTCAGTCCCAGCAACCTTCCAAGAGTACCGCCAAGAAGCCCAAGACAAAGCCCAAGTCCATGACTAAGATGACTGCCAAGGAGTTTGGGAGAAGCGTTGGCGCAATCCCTATGAGCAAGACCAAGAACCCAATCTCGTCATGCTTCCTTTCTAGAACCATTTTCAGTGGGCAATCTATTTTGATGTGATCAAAGCAAAGAAGAATCTCTATGTTGATGTCTGCTCCATCGACCTTGCCTATATGGAGAAGGATCCCGCCTACTTTGGCGAAGCTCTGCAGATGTGTTCTCAACTGAACATTCTCAGGATCATGGAATTCAACAAGGACTTTGATGTGGATTTGGTGGCTTAGTTTTATGCCACGGCCCGTCTTGGCACTGATGGTGAAAGAACTTTGACTTGGATGACAAATGGCAAACTTCTCTCTGTCAAATGGAAGGCGTTCATGGAATTACTTGGGATTGAGGATCACGGGCTTGAGAACCCGGTTGTCTTTTGTCCTCACCACAATACAACTTCTACTCACAAGCAATCTCTTTGGCCTTAATGCACCTTGAAGATTAACCCTGAGACGCAGAAGGAAACCTATGAGCTGCCTGCCTTTCTGTACATCCTTCATCGCATCTTTAGGGAGACTCTTTTCCCTCGCATTGGGAACTTGGATATGATTCACTCATTTCTCGTGGACATGTTACTTTTCTGTCAGCATAAGAATGAAGAAAACACTGGAGAATCCTTGGATATCTCTCATGTCATGTGGTCTGAGCTTCTCACCGCTGTGTGAGCGTAAGTACCCCATCTATGCTCCTTTTCTCATGTTGCTTATTAAGAAATCTTGGGAGCACTCTTATCCTGGTGTTGTGCTGGGGACTAGCGAGTTGATCCCTCATGAGATCAAGCGTCTGAGGAAGAAGGAGAACTGGGGCACTTCGGTTCCGAAGTCTGGGATTCTGTCTGGAGCAGACAAGGTTGAGGCAGATGCTAATGCTGATGATGATGAGGACTATGTGCCCTCCGGAGCGGAGCCCTCATGGGCAAAGAAGCTCAAGCGCAACATGAAGAAACTTTTCTACATGGAGTCTCATGGATATATGGCTCATGTGTGTGAGAAGAAGACCAGGAGCCACCACAAGGAGCTCTCGCGTCAGTTCGGTGCGATAGTTGCCAGCGGTTCTGAGGGCAAGATCACCGATGAGGAGGAGTGGGTTCAGCAGCACTACCCGTGGACAGGCTCAAACACCGAGCAACCCCTGCCTATGACGGAGGAGAGGGCGATCACGCGGGGATGTGATGATGGAGATCGTCAGTTGTGCTATCACCTGTGGCAGTAGTAGCACTCTTTGCCCTTTTGGTGTCTCAGTGCCAAAGGGGGAGAGAGTTTAGGGATTTTTCGAGTTGCGAGCGTGTCTTATTTGCCTTGTCTGTCTCTCTCGCAAACTCTTTTCTCGTCATTTACCTTCGTTTGGTTTGTGCTCGTGAGACCTGGTACCCTATCATATGGTGTGAGACATGTGCTACCCTATCCTATTAGTATCTTTGTATGTCAAGTACGTTAGTAGTTTGTGAGTTCATGCTTATCTCATATGTCTATGCTCACTTGCTACTCTATTGCATCGTAGCTCATATATGTCTCATCTTTGATGCAAATGTTGTCAGATGATACGTCTCCAACGTATCTATATTTTTTGATTGTTCCATGCTATTATATTATCAACCTTGGATGTTTTATATGCATTTATATGCTATTTTATATGATTTTTGGGACTAACCTATTAACCTAGAGCCCAGTGCCAGTTTCTGTTTTTTTCCTTGTTTTTGAGTACCGCAGAAAGGGAAAACCAAACGGAGTCCAATTGACCTGAAATTTCACGGAGATCATTTTTGGACCAGAAGAAGCCCACGGAGTACCGGAGATGGGCCAGAAGAGTCTCGAGGCCATGACGAGGGTGGGGGCACGCCCTACCCCCCTGGGCGTGCCCCCTACCTCGTGGCCGCCTCGGGGACCCCCTGACTTGTTCCTGACTCCAACACCTTTTATATAACCCCAAACTTCCAGAAAGAAACCTAGATCAGGAGTTCCGCCGCCAGAAGCCTCTGTAGCCACCGAAAACCAATCTAGACCCGTTCTGGCACCCTGCCGGAGGGGGAATCCCTCTCTGGTGGCCATGTTCATCACCCCGGCGCTCTCCATGACGAGGAGGGAGTAGTTCACCCTCGGGGTTGAGGGTATGTACCAGTAGCTATGTTTTTGATCTCTCTCTCTCTCTCTCTCTCTCGTGTTCTTGATTTGGATCGATCTTGATGTATCGCGAGCTTTTCTATTATAGTTGGATCTTATGATGTTTCTCCCCCTCTACTCTCTTGTGACGAATTGAGTTTTCCCTTTGAAGTTATCTTATCGGATTGAGTCTTTAAGGATTTGAGAACACTTGGTGTATGTCTTGCATGTGCTTATCTATGGTGACAATGGGATATCACATGATCCACTTGATGTATGTTTTGGTGATCAACTTGCGAGTTCCGTGACCTCGTGTACTTATGCATAGGGGGTGGCACACGTTTTCGTCTTGACTCTCCGGTAGAAACTTTGGGGCACTCTTTGAAGTTCTTTGTGTTGGTTGAATAGATGAATCTGAGATTGTGTGATGCATATCGTATAATCATACCCACGGATACTTGAGGTGACATTGGAGTATCTAGGTGACATTAGGGTTTTGGTTGATTTGTATATTAAGGTGTTATTCTAGTACGAACTCTATGATAGATTGAACGGAAAGAATAGCTTCGTGTTATTTTACTACGGACTCTTAAATAGATCGATCAGAAAGAATAACTTTGAGGTGGTTTCGTACCCTACAATAATCTCTTTGTTTGTTCTCCGCTATTAGTGACTTTGGAGTAACTCTTTGTTGCATATTGAGAGATAGTTATATGATCCATTTATGTTATTATTGTTGACAGAACTTGCACTAGTCGAAGTATGAACCCTAGGCCTTGTTTCAACGCATTGTAATACTGTTTACGCTCACTTTTACCACTTGTCACCTTGCTGTTTTTATATTTTCAGATACGAAAACCTATATCTATCATCCATATTGCACTTGTATCACCATCTCTTCGCCGAACTAGTTCACATATACAATTTACCATTGTATTGTGTGTGTTGGGGACATAATAGACTCTTTGTTATTTGGTTGCAGGGTTGTTTGAGAGAGACCATCTTCAACCTATGCCTCCCACGGATTGATAAACCTTAGGTCATCCACTTAAGGGAAATTTACTACTGTCCTACAAACTTCTTCACTTGGAGGCCTAACAACGTCTACAAGAAGAAGATTCTGTAGTAGACATCATCAGACTATAAAATATAGGGGGAGTGTTAATCCTAATGTGTGTACTTGGGATTCCAAAGGCACCTCTAATTAAGTTCACACATTTAGAGGGAGCCCGTCTATATGTTGTAGTATCTGGGATTCGCTTATTATCATTTCATTCGTTTGTGCAAATCTCGTGTTGTCATCAATCCACCAAAAAGGGGGAGACTATTAGGGCATGTCTCTCTCTAACTAGTTTTGGTGATTGATGGAAATGCTTTTGAGGACTAATCGTGTGCGTTGAGTATTTTAGAGATTCATTCATTGGCATGAGAAGATTCTTTCCCCTCGGAGCTTCAAGTGAAGATGGTGTAGTCTCCTTCGTTTCTGCTTTGGTGGACTTGAGTCGTAGAAGACACCGTACTATCAAGAGGGGGTCCGCATTGAAAAGGCTAGTGTGGAATCAACACGTACACTTCCTTTTTGCACCCCCAGCTCCTTTCCCCTCCTTAGAGTTTACCGTTTTGACGGAAGTGGATATTGAGAGGTACTAGCGGTAGTATCGCCGCCAGAGCGGTAGTACCGCCCATGGTCCTTAAGCGGCAGTACCGCTGTATCTCAAAAATGGCATGATCGCAAAGAGTGACTTGAGTCTATAATGGGATGAGGTTAAAATTATGAGTTCATGTCACCATTTGATGGCCCTCTTCAACAAGATCGAAATAAATATGAAGATGGACCAAAACGGAGCTCAAGTGCAAAAGATATGGCAATTTCGGAGATACCTGTGTTGACATCAGATTAGAAAATAGCATGAAACCTAATTAGGATGGCCTCGGATGAAAAATTCTTCAACGGAAAAGTTCTTCGTCTCTTCGAAACGGATGATTTTGATACAAAAATCATCTTAATCTGAGGTCGTACGCAAAAGTTACAACCAAAACTGTGCGCTGCAACACTGCATGGCCGGATCATCCGGACTGGGGGTCCAGATCATCTGGCCGGGCGCCGAAAAATTGAACGAAACAACAGAAACTAAAATTTGAAGCCGGATGATCTGGGTCAAGTCCCGGATGATCTGGGTAAAGGCCGGACAATCCAGGAAATTGTCCGGACGTCCGGACAAGTTTTTCTGCTGCAGACTTTAGACAATGTCCTGAAACACCCTCAAGATGACCTGAAATCAAAAACTGTTCAACAGAAACGTTGTGCGTCTCATCGAAGCGGTTGATTTTCATGTAAAAATTATCTTAATCCGAGTTCGTATGAAAAAGTTACAGCCCGATTAGTGGACTGCTATCAGAAATCTAGGCTTGGCCGGATCATCCTGGCCTACAGCCGGACATCCGGGCCGGAGGTCGTGAGAAGTCCGAATTTGGTTAGATTTTGATGAATTGGACGGCAAGGCAAGTCCTTTTCTTGTACGGAAAGTCCATCCGCCTCTTATATAGATAGGAGGTGACGGCTGATTGAACAACACACAATCGATCAATTCATCTACAACTTTTTACCTTTACTTTTACCTCTCCCCTTTGTTCTTCTTATTCCTCGTTCTTCGTTCGTTCTTCTTGTTGTAGGGCGGTGAACCTTGAGGCCCTAGGGCGGTCAGGCCGACCTAGGGCAGCCCATAGCTGCCGCGCGCCCTGACGGGGTCCCTCCCGGGCGTGTGGGGTTTCGGGTCCTCAAAAGCGCCCGCCGAATTGTCTTGCGTACCGCGCTTCCGGCGGGTCTCCTTCGAGGTGAGCTGCGGTGCATCACCCCCAGCGTCGAGGGTACACGGTGACGTGTTCGTGTGCGAACACACTTTTTGGCGACTCCGCTGGGGACGAAGCTTTGAACGGTCTCCGGCATGTTCTTGCTACGAAGAGATCGTCATCTAGGGTTTGCAATCTACAAAGGTAATATGAATACCCAATGCACATATGTAGATGCAAATAATGCATATGTTGTTGCTAGCCCTAGCTTTATCAATCATGCATATAATTATGTGCAAGGAACGATGCAACAAAATCTCCATGATTCTACTTCATATGATTTTTGCAACATGCAACATATGTAACCCAACTCCCATGCATCGGCAACCCCACAAATTTATATGCCGATGAATAACATGATGAGTTCGGTTAATCAAGTTGAGACACCCTATGTAGGAACTTCCAATGGTATGCAACAAAGTGTTTCAAGGTTTTATTCATCAGCAAATAACTTGCAGTACGTTAATCCAAACGTGCCGGTGGATAGGGGAATTGGCCATGTTACGACTAGTTATTTGGCCAATTACCCTCAAACATCATATGCTAAACCTAATGCTACTATTTTTTTGTCACCATACACAACTCCTGATGTCCATAACCTGGCTCCACACCTTCATGGTCATGGCCGAATAAGTGAAACTTCTGCAGGAGCACAAATTCCTTCACCTACTACTGTGGCATATCATGTCCCCCATACACAATTACAGAATTTCGGAAACATCTCATTGCCGAAAGAGTCTAAAAGCATCGGGGGCAACCATATCCAGACTGGGTGGTTGAGAACAAGCTTCCATGCTCTTGGGATTTGGTGCAACTCCATTCGACAGGAACTAATAGAAGGCGGGAAGCCTCATGATTTTGCTGCAGTAAAAGCTAGAGTTGTGCAAATGATGCAGTCGCCCAGTGCTATACCATCTAGTGTACCACCTAAACAATTGCAAAGTTTCAGCACCTCATTGCCGAAAGAGTCTCAAAGTATTGGGGGGCAATCTCATGAGGAGTGGATGGAAATTGAGATGAAAAGGTTCAAAGCTCGCCAAGCTGAGATGTGGGCTAAAATTAGACAAGACCGAGAAGCCTTGCCAATTGATATAACCGGTGAAAAGAATGATGATTTGGAAACTAAAAGTGCTTTGGTTGAAAAAGCCGTGTAACATCCCAAATTTTCAATTTGGAATGTTATACAATAGATCATCATTGCATATCATATCTTATTTGCATTTTGGTTGATCCTAGAAATTTCATGCAACTCAAGGACCCTCGGAGAGAGTTGGGGATTTCGTTATTTCCATATTTGAGTTTTCTCAAATTTTGAAAATAGGGTCATTTGATTTTATTTATTTTATCTTCAATTATTTCTATTATGAAATTGTGACAGAGGAAATAAAATGACTTTCCCAAAATAAAGAAATATTGAGGATTTAATAAAAAAATCAAATAAGATTTTATTTTTGTTTTATTTGCTATTTTATTTGAATTTAGGAAAAATTGCATGTTTTCAAAAATTGCATTTAGGGCCAAGAAAATGTTCATCCTGTTCTAAATATTTTACTTAGACGGCGAAAATTTGTTTTGGCATTTTTTGATTTTTATTTATTTCTTTAGAATTTTTTTAGTCGCAGCGATATTGTTTTTTTAAAAGAGAACCCGCGCCCGACTGGGCCAAGGGCCCAGCCGCCGCCTCCCGCCCGGGTTGGGACCGGAGTTCCGACTGCCGCCGCCGCCGAGTCTGGGGAGAACACGCCTCCCGAGGCCGCCCCCTTCCCCAAGTTCGCCGCCCCGCCCCCTTTATAACCCCGCCGAGCCCCCCTGGAGCCCCACACCACCGCCGCCTCCCCACGCCACCCGCGCCGCCGCAGCCGCCGCCCGCGCCGCATGTCACCGCCGCCGCATGCCGGAGCCGCCGCCCCGCCGCCTAGCACCACCCGCCGCCGCCCGGAGCCCCGCCGGAGCTTCGCCGGAGCCCCGAGCCGAGGTAGCCACCGCCGCCGGTTTTCTGAGAAAAGTCGTTTCGTTTTTTTAGAAAAACCCTAGTTTTCGTTTTTTTAAATAGATCGGTTTTCTCCGGTTTATTTATTTAGCGAGCGTTCGATCGTTCGTTCGTCTTAACGAACGCGTTCATCATTTAGTTCCAGTTAACGAACGTTCGTTCGTTAACCTGTTCATCGTTTTTTTTTTCTCGGATTAAATCTGTGATTTTTCTGATCGTGATTTCTGATCCAATGTTCGTTTTAGTTTAACTTTTCGCTCGTTTATCAGAATTAGGCGATTCAAGCGCCTGGAGTTTCGTCTCGAAACCCTCTTTCCGTTTAGCCAACTCAAAAAAGTTTTTTCCTCTGTAAAAATTGCCCTAGATCCATAATAGTAAATGAAGCCTGTTTCTTTTGCCGTTTGTCTTTCGTTGCTTCGTTCGATTTGGTTCTTTTTGCCAACCGGAGTTCTTAAGTTGAAATTTCTGGTTAGATCTCTTATTCGAGTTTTACCTGTGCATTAGATAGTACTTATTGTATGCTTGTTTGTTTGTGATAGAGTACCCGGAGTGCACCGCTTGCTACTTCGAATCGCTAGGTTTCACGGATCATCAGCAAGCCAAGTAACACTTTAATCATACCTCCTACAACCCAGTTTTATTGCATTAGACCAATCCTCACACATTGCATGATTAGGATCTAATTAAATTGTGGGTTTGGGAAGTAGTTGATGTAGTACCTATTACTTGTTTATTATCAAACCTTTGGGAGTTACTTCTACATTTGCTTTTATGCCATGCTATGCTAGTAGATGTGGATTGGGTGAGTGAAATCCATGACAGAGGTGAGATTGTTAAATTAATGGTTTATCTAAGGTGGCAACTTAAATACACATCTGGGGGGATTGAGGCACCTGGGTATTCCAGCGATTGCCTGTTTTTCTTTTGGACCGCCACCCAGGCTCAAAGAGATCATGAGATTATTCATACTGGAAACTTCCGTGTGCAGCCACAAGCTACTATGGGCTCTAGCATAGTTGACTAAGTCGTGCGAACTCTTAAAGTGGTAGACTAGCAGATGTAGGGGATGTAGGTTGGTACGGTCTACCCGATCGTAAGGTGCTAGCACTTCTGAAAGACTATGTCTCGGTCATCCGTTTCTCAAACACTATGTAGTGTGAGAATCCTAACGGAGGAGATCGAGTCTTGTGGGGAAAAGTGCGCAAACCTCTATAGAGTGTATAAACTAATCATGATTTGCCGTGTCCCCGGTTATGGACAACTTGAGTATCTAGTTCTTGGATTATCATGTGAATCTCATCATGTTACTCTAATTAATTTTGTTGGGTTTTTAATGATGATTCTTAATTGGGATTGAGAATGCTGTCAACCATTCTCAATGTTTAACAACTACCATGATATTTAAATAAAATTTATTCCTTTGTAGTAGGGAAAAATTGGCTTTACGCAAAACTGTAACCATAGAGCTTGCCACCAGCCAAATATGCATGTAGAATAGCCTTATTCTTTTACTGCTCTATATGTGTTACATTGCCAGCATATTCCATGTGCTGACCCGTTTCGGGCTACAACGTTCATGTTGCAGACTTTTCAGACGATGAGTAAGGTGCATTTTAGGTCATGGTTCTATACTCAGTGATGTCGTTGGAGTGATGGACTCACTTATCTTCCAAGCCTTCCGATGTTATCGTTATTAGATGGCGTTAAGCCATATTTATTGTAATAAGTTCTCTTTTGAGACTCTCGATGTAATAAGTGTGTGATTGCTACTCTGTTATAAATCCTTCAAGTACTGTGTGGTGCCAGCATTACTGATCCAGGGATGACACATGAGCACAGAGATTGGACCATTTGAGGTCTGGTCGCTACAAGATGGTATCAGAGCACACGCTGACTGTAGGACACGACCACTAAGCTAAAGCCCTAGATCACTACTCTCTTCTCTTTCTGACCTCTCATCTTTTCTACTCTTTTAGGATGGCGGATGCAAGGAACAAGTTCATGCAACCAGATGAAGATACACCCTTCGGACGTCATTTGAAGGAAGTCACTAGATATCTGAACATCGGAGTACCAAGCTTCACCAGAACCTACAACGCCACATTACCTGAAGAAGAGTTTTGGATGATTCAAGTTCAAGTTCCAGGAAGGATGTTCATGCCAGGCACTAAGCCCATAGAGTTTTCATTTGATGCACCAACCTGGAGTCTAGGAAAGAGCATGGCAGCTCACATTGCCATGGGACACATTGGAGAAGTTTACCGCAATGATCTCAAGGATACTATCTACCAGATTTGTGGGCGCCGAGACGAGCACTGGGAGATGATCAGCACCAAGAAGGATAGATCAATTGCAGCTTTTATCCAGGAGTTAAACCAGCACATTCGACGCCAGGAGAACCAGATGTGCGCCGACATGATAGATCTGAAGAAGGCGAAGACAAGAACCAAGGAACTGGAGGAAGAACTCAAGGCTACACGTGAAGATTATGAAGAGGAAATCAAAGTATTAGTGGAGAAGAATGACGATCTGATCAAGAATATTGGAATATTTATGGGAGACCCTACACCAGTGGAGGAAGACGAAGAACCCAAGGAGATTCGCCCAGAAGACTACATCATCATCGACGACACCGACTCGGATCGAGATGATAGCGATGATGACTATGTAGATGAAGCTGGAGCAGATATCATGGAGTCTGCAACCGAAGAATATTTCTAGTAGACCACCCCATTAGTGGTAGTAGTCCACCATGTAAATATAGTAGTCCGAGCACTTTTGCGATAGTTAGATCGATTTAACCCTTGTTTGATTGAATGAAGTGAATTGTTTGCTTTTCCCTCATGTGCATATGGGTAGTGTTTTCTCTCTAGACCCCTCTCTATTCTTAAATCTCATCCTTTCTAAACCCTCAGATGCCTCCGAGACGTGACCCCGGATTTACCTTCCCACCTGAGCTCACCCAGTTGATCCAGCAGCAGAACACATTGATGCAGTTGCTAGTGTAGAATCAGAATCAGGGGAACAACAACAACAACCCACCACCACCACCACCTGTTGATCACTTAGCCCGTTTTCTTAGGCTGAATCCACTGGTGTTTTCCAGTAGCACCGAGCCAATAGTAGCGGATGATTGGCTCTGCAAGACAGCAAGGGAGTTGACCACGGCAGGATGCACATATGCGGAAAAGGTGAAGTTTGCTGCACACCAGCTTGAAGGACCCGCAGCATCATGGTGGGAGAATTTCACAGTCACTTTCCCTGTCGACACTGTCACATGGGACCAATTCCAACAGGCTTTCCATACAGCCCATGTTTCAGCAGGAGCTATGGCCATGAAGAAGCGAGAGTTTCGCAACTTGCGCCAAGGAGGACGGACTGTTGGCCAGTATGTGGAGGACTTTAGTAAGCTAGCATGTTATGCCCCTGATGACGTTGCTACAGATGCAGCTAAGCAGGAGAAGTTTCTGGAAGGACTGAATGATGAGCTGAGCATGCAGTTGATGGTAGCAACCTTCAACAACTACCAGGAGTTGGTAGACCGTGCTATCATGATTGAAGGGAAGCAGCAGCAAATTGAGAACCGCAAGAGGAAGTATGGACAAGGGAAGTACAATTCAGGAGCTCAGCAGAAGCCATGTTTTACCCCTAGACCGGGAGGACATTTCCAGCATACCCATGGAGGAGGTAGCTCGCACAACCACAATGGCACCAAGAATGGTAATGGGAATGGAGGAAGCAACGCCCAGAACCGTACCAACCCATCAACCCCAGCCAAGAGAGACCTGAACCAAGTCACTTGCTTTAAGTACCAGAAGACCGGACATTATGCTAATGAATGTCCTGAAGCCTAGAATGGAAATGGAAATGGAAGCTCTGGGAAGAAGCCGAACCCTTTCAACAGGGGACATGTGAACCACGTAAATGTGGAGGAGGTTGAAGCCTAGCCCGATGCAGTAATAGGTAAGTTTTTGGTTAAGTCATTTACTGCACTCGTTCTTTTTGATACTAGTGCATCGCATTAATACATATCAAGGGGACTTGTGGATAAGTATAAACTTCCAACCCAAGCCCTTAGGTCACCCATATTAGTAACCTCGCCTGGAGCAGAGTATATGGCTAGTCTATGGTGTGATCGGTTACCATTAAGGATTGGTAACTACGTATTTCCCTCAGACCTAATAGTATTGGAATCTCAAGGATTGGGTGTGATATTAGGCATGGATTGGTTATCAAAGTATGAAGGGAACATTGAATGTGCCAGTAAGTCAATTTTGCTTACCACCCCAGAAGGGAGAAGGATCAAGTATGTATCCCGGCATGTGCCGAAAAGGACTCAAGTAAATTGCCTAATAGGAGTTGTGCAGGAGGAAGTACCAGTAGTAAAGGATTTCCCTGATGTATTTCCAGAGGAGTTGCCAGGCATGCCACCGGATAGAGATATTGAGTTTTTGATTGAGCTTTTGCCAGGCACAGGGCCAATATCTAAGAGACCATATAGAATGCCCGCAAAGAATTTGGAAGAGATTAAGAAGAAGATTAAGGAGTTACTTGATAAAGGATATATCCGCCCAAGTTCTTCACCTTGGGTATCACCGGTACTTCTAGTGGAGAAGAAGGATGGATCGTTAAGGATGGTTGTTGATTATCGAGGATTGAATGAAGTAACCATCAAGAACAAGTACCCAGTACCGATGATCAATGATCTGTTTGATCGATTGCAAGGAGCTAAGGTATTTTCCAAGATCGAACTGTGATCAGGATACCATCAGTTGAAGATTCGAGAACAGGATATACCTAAGACGGCTTTTACCACCAGGTATGGGCTGTACGAGTATACCGTCATGTCATTTGGTCTGACTAATGCACCTGCATATTTTATGAACATGATGAACAAAGTGTTTATGGAGTTTTTGGATAAGTTCGTCGTGGTGTTCATTGATGATATCCTGGTATATTCGAAGGATGAAGAGGAGCATAAGGAGCATTTGTGTTTGGTACTTGGTAAGCTCAGAGAACATCAGTTATATGCCAAGTTTAGCAAATGTGAGTTTTGGTTGAAGGAAGTTGGATTCCTCGGACACGTTATATCTGGAGAAGGTATATCAGTAGATCCCACCAAGGTTGACATTGTGACAAATTGGGAAGCGCCAACAACAGTTGGAGAGATCCGGAGTTTTCTTGGACTTGCAGGATACTACCGAAGATTCATTGAAAAAAATTCAAAGATTGCGAAACCTATGACGGAGTTGTTGAAGAAGGATACCAAGTTCAAATGGACTGAAGAATGTGAGGCTAGTTTCCAGGAGTTGAAGAAACGCTTGGTTACATCACCTGTGTTGATTTTGCCAGATTAGACCAAGGATTATGAGGTGTATTGTGACGCTTCATGTCGAGGACTTGGAGCAGTGCTTACACAGGAAGGAAGAGTTGTTTCATATGCCTCATGATAGCTTAAGCCTCATGAGTTGAATTATGCTACGCATGATTTGAAGTTAGCAGCCATAGTGCATGCATTGAAGACTTGGAGACACTTTCTCATTGGAAATCATTGTGAGGTGTACACGGATCACAAGAGTTTGAAGTACATTTTCACGCAGAAGGAGTTGAATCTCAGACAAAGGAGATGGTTGGAACTCATCAAGGATTATGATATGAGATTGCACTATCACCCTGGAAAGGCTAACGTAGTAGCTGACGCGTTGAGCCGTAAAAGTCATGTCAACACCTTAATAATGGGAGATTTACCAAGGGAGTTAGCCAAAAATCTTCGTGAGCTATGTTTGGAGATAGTTCCGAGAGGCTATGTAGCAGCATTGGAGATTCAGTCTACTTTGATGGATAAGATCAGAGAAGCTCAAAAGGATGATAAGGAGATTGCTTCTATTAAGGAGAAAATGAGCAAAGGAAAATCTAAAGGATTTCGTGAGGATGAGCACGATACCTTATGCTTTGAATACCGTGTTTATGTGCCCAACGACCCGAAGATCAGGAAGTTGATTCTATAAGAGGCCCATGATTCACCATATTCGATTCACCCAGGAAATACCAAGATGTATTTGGATTTGAAGGATACGTTCTGGTGGACCGGAACGAAGAAGGATATTGCGGAGTATGTAGCAGTTTGTGATGTATGTCAGAGAGTAAAGGCAGAGCATCAGAAGCCAGCAGGATTGCTACAGCCATTGCCAATACCCAAATGGAAGTGGGATAAGCTAGGCATGGATTTTATTACGGGATTTCCTAGAACTTGTTTAGGCTATGACTCGATTTGGGTTGTAGTTGATCGTTTGACAAAGGTAGCTCCTTTCATTCCAGTGAAGACTACCTATACCAGTGCCAAGTTAGGAAAGATATACATGACCAGAATCATATGTCTACATGGAGTTCCAAGGAGCATTGTATCAGATAGAGGAACCCAGTTTACCTCAAAGTTCTGGAATCAGTTGCATGAAACTTTGGGTACTAGGCTAGAGTTCAGTACAGCTTTCCATCCGCAGACAGATGGACAGACCGAGAGAGTCAATCAGATTTTGGAGGATATGCTGAGAGCTTGTGTGCTAGATTACGGATCTAGTTGGAACAAGAATTTGCCATACGCAGAGTTCTCATATAACAACAGTTATCAATCCAGTTTGAAAATGTCCCCTTTCGAAGCCTTGTACAGAAGGAGGTGCAGGACCCCGTTGTCGTGGGATGAAGTTGGAGACCGTCAGTTGTTTGGACCAGATCTGATTAAGGAGTCTAAACAGAAAGTAAAATTGATTCGCGATAGGCTCAAGGTAGCCCAGTCTAGGCAGAAGAGCTATGCAGATTCTAAACGCAAGGAGACAGTTTACGAAGTCGGAGACCGAGTTTATCTTCGAGTATCTCCACTTCGAGGAGTTAAGCACTTTGGAGTTAAGGGAAAGTTAGCGCCACGTTTTGTAGGACCATACAAAGTTTTGGAGCATATGGGAGAAGTAGCTTATAAGTTGGAATTGCCCGAAGGATTGTCAGGAGTTCACGACATGTTCCACGTTTCCCAGTTGAAGAAGTGCCATGCAGAGATGGCTGATGTACCGCTGAGAGATACAGTGCCGCTGGAAGCGATTCAGTTGGACAGTGATTTGACCTATGAAGAGAAACCAGTCAAGATTCTTGAGTATGCCAGCCGAGTAACCCGCAGCAAGGTTATCAAGTTTTGCAAAGTACAGTGGAGCCACCACACGGAGGATGAAGCCACCTGGGAATGAGAGGAAGATCTGTTGAAGGACCACCCTCACCTATTTTCTAGCCAACCCGAATCTCGAGGGCGAGATTGATCTTAAGGATGGTAGGTTTGTAACATCCCAAATTTTCAATTTGGAATGTTATACAATAGATCATCATTGCATATCATATCTTATTTGCATTTTGGTTGATCCTAGAAATTTCACGCAACTCAAGGACCCTCGGAGAGAGTTGGGGATTTCGTTATTTTCATATTTGAGTTTTTTCAAATTTTGAAAATAGGGTCATTTGATTTTATTTATTTTATCTTCAATTATTTCTATTATAAAATTGTGAGAGAGGGAATAAAATGACTTTCCCAAAATAAAGAAATATTGAGGATTTAATAAAAAAATCAAATAAGATTTTATTTTGGTTTTATTTGCTATTTTATTTGAATTTAGGAAAAATTGCATGTTTCCAAAAATTGCATTTAGGGTCAAGAAAATGTTCATCCTGTTCTAAATATTTTATTTAAACGGTGACAATTTGTTTTGGCATTTTTAGATTTTTATTTATTTCTTTAGAATTTTTTTAGTCGCAGCTATATTGTTTTTTTTAAAGAGACCCCGCGCCCGACTGGGCCAAGGGCCCAGCCGAGCCAGGCCGGCCCAGCCGCCGCCGCCTCCCGCCCGGGTCGGGACCGGAGTCCCGACCGCCGCCGCCGCCGAGTCCGGGGAGGACACGCCTCACGAGGCCGCCCCCTTCCCCAAGTTCGCCGCCCCGCCCCCTTTATAACCCCGCCGAGCCCCCCTGGAGCCCCACACCACCGCCGCCTCCCCATGCCACTAGCGCCTCTGCAGCCGCCGCCCGCGTCGCTTGTCGCCGCACGCTGCAGCCGCCGCCCGCGCCGCCTGCCGCCCCGCCGCCGCACGCTGGAGCCGCCCCCCGGAGCCCCGCCGGAGCTTCGCTGGAGCCCCGAGCCGAGGTAGCCACCGCTGCCAGTTTTCTGAGAAAAGCCATTTCGGTTTTTTAGAAAAATCCTAGTTTTCGTTTTTTTAAATAGATCGGTTTTTTCCGTTTTATTTATTTAGTGAAAGTGCAACTATCCCTAGGTGGTTTTGGTAATTCATAACAACATATAGCTCATTGAGCTAATGCTATTCCAAGATGATTATTTCAGGAAAGCTCAATGATTGGCATGGCATGGATGTGAAAGTGGAACCCTCAAAATGCTAAGGACAAAGGATTGGCTCAAGCTCAAAAGCTCAAGACTCTTCATTTTATATTTTAGTGATCCAAGATCACATTGAGTCTTTAGGAAAAGCCAATACTATCAAGGAGGGATGAGGTGTTGCTTAATGAGCCTCTTGCTTCATGTGCTTAGTGATATGCTCCAAAACCCTCAACTACTTTCCCATATCCACATATGACCTAAACCCTAAGTCAAACTCGGTCCTACCGATTCTTTCTATCTGGCGCCACCGAGTTTCACTTGTCATTAGCCACTGCCAAACCCTAGCAATTTGGTTCTACCGATAGGGATCTCGGTCTCACCGAGATGGGATTGCAAACTCTCTGTTTCCCTTTCGTAACTTTTCGGTCTCACCAAAAGAGTGAATCGGTCCCACCGAGATTGCAATGTAAACTCAGTGTTTCCCCTTTGTAACTTTTCGGTCTCACCGAGTTCCACTCGGTCTCACTGAAAGAGCAAATCGGTCCCACCGAGTTTGCCTGACCAACTCTCTGGTTAGTTAATTACCAAATTCAGTCTCACCGAGTTTGTGTAATCGGTCTCACCGAGATTATGTTATGCCCAAACCCTAACCATATCGGTCCTACCGAGTTGCATGTCAGTCCCACCGAAAATCTCTAGCGGTCACTAGGTTTACATTTTCGGTCCGACCGAGCTTATTGATTCGGTCCCACCGAGATTGGAAAACTGTGTAACGGTTGGATTTTGTGTGGAGGCTATATATACCCCTCCACCTCCTTCTCATTCAAGGAGAGAGCCATCAGAACACACACACCATTCCAACTCATATGTTCTGAGAGAGAACCACCTACTCATGTGTTGAGACCAAGACATTCCATTCCTATCATATGAATCTTGATCTCTAGCGTTCCCAAGTTGCTTTCCACTCAAATCTTCTTTCCACCAAATCCAAATCCTATGAGAGAGAGTTGAGTGTTGGGGAGACTATCATCGGAAGCACAAGAGCAAGGAGTTCATTACCTACACACCATTTGTTACTTCTTGGAGAGTGGTGTCTCCTAGATTGGCTAGGTGTCACTTGGGAGCCTCCGACAAGATTGTGGAGTTGAACCAAGGAGTTTGTAAGGGCAAGGAGATCGCCTACTTCGTGAAGATCTACCGCTAGTGAGGCAAGTCCTATGTGGGCGATGGCCATGGTGGGATAGACGAGGTTGCTTCTTCATGGACCCTTTGTGGGTGGTTGCTTCTTCGTGGACCCTTCGTGGGTGGAGCCCTGTGTGGACTCACGCAACCGTTACCCTTGGGTGGAGCCTTGTGTGGACTCGCGCAACCGTTACCCTTCGTGGGTTGAAGTCTCCATCAACGTGGATGTAGGATAGCACCACCTATCCGAACCACGGGAAAAACATCCTTGTCTCCAATTGCGTTTGATTTCTCCAAACCCTTCCCTTTACATTCTTGCAAGTTGCATGCTTTACTTTCCACTGCCTATATACTCTCTGCATGCTTGCTTGAATTGTGTGATGATTGCTTGACTTGTACTAAAATAGCTAAAATCTGCCAAGAACTAAAATTGGGAAAAGGTTAAGTTTTTATTTGGTCAAGTAGTCTAATCACCCCCCCTCTAGACATACTTTCGATCCTACAAGTGGTATCAGAGCTTTGGTCTCCATTTGCTTGATCTCCATAGCTTTTGGTGGTCATAGCCTTGGTTTCACAACCTAGGAGAGTATGGCGTCTAGCGAGGGAAATTATCACCGTAGAGGTCCTTACTTTGATGGTACTAACTTTGCTAGTTGGAAGCATAAAATGAAAATGCATATTCTTGGACATAACCCCGCCGTTTGGGCTATTGTGTGTGTTGTCTTGCAAGGTGACTTCTTTGATGGGAGAGAACCAAGCCGTGAAGCTACCGCGGATGAGTTGAAGATGTTGCAATACAATGCTCAAGCTTGTGATATTCTGTTCAACAGATTGTGCCCCGAAGAATTCAACAAAATCAGCCATCTTGAGAATGCGAAGGAAATTTGGGACACTTTGATTGATATGCACGAAGGTACCGACTCCGTCAAGGAATCCAAGTTGGATGTGCTTCAAAGCCAACTTGACAAGTTCAAGATGAAGGATGGTGAAGGTGTCGCTGAAATGTACTCTAGGCTTGCTCTCATCACAAATGAGATTGCCGGCTTAGGAAGTGAAGAGATGACCGACAGATTCATCATCAAGAAGATTCTAAGAGCCTTGGATGGAAAATATGATACCGTCTGCACATTGATCCAAATGATGCCAAATTACAAAGATCTCAAGCCAACGGAGGTGATTGGAAGAATTGTTGCTCATGAGATGTCACTTAAGGATAAAGAGGAACTTCACAACAAATCAAGTGGTGCCTATAAAGCCTCATGTGAAGCCCCTACATCATCAAGTGAGAAATAAGACTTCAATGAAGAATTGAGCTTAATGGTGCAGAAATTCAACAAGTTCTACAAGAGTAGAAGCAAAGATAGAAGCTTCAAGTCAAGGTCCTACAATGACAAAAGATCTTCTAGTCGAGAGTGAAACTGCTACAATTGTGGAAGACCCGGACACTATTCCAATGAGTGTACGGCTCCCTACAAGAGAAGATAAGATTCTCCAAGAAGAAGAAGCAAAGAATCACCACCAAGAGAGAGAAGGAGTAGAGATGATCGTTATGAACGAAGATACTCACGGAGAAGCAAGGATTCGGAAAGGAAGGAAAAATCATCAAGGAGCTACACAAGACGAAGACATCAAGCTCATGTTGGTGAATGGGTATCCAGCTCCGACTCTGATAGCCACTCCGAGAGAAGTTATCACTCCGACTCCGAAGATACTCAAGATGAAGGTGTTGCCGGTCTAGCACTTGTGTCAACCAACTCCTACGACATATTTGACTCACCAAATGAAGGAATTGGAAGATGCTTCATGGCCAAAGGTCCTAAGGTAACACACCCCGAGTATGTTGATTTCAATAGTGATGAAGATGACTTGTTAGGTGATGATTTTCTTGGTGACAACTCTATTAATGAATATTATGATGAAAGACCAATTAATCATGCTAATCAAGATAAAACGAATGACAATGATAAGGAGAAGATTGAGGCTCTAACTAAAGAACTAAACACTCTTAAGTTAGCTCATGAAACTATCTTCGAAGATCATCGAGAACTTTTAAGAGCTCATGAGAAATTACGCTTTGAAAAGCTCAATCTTGAGCAAGAGCATGAGTTCTTAAAGGCAATCAATGATGATCTCCGCAAGAAAAGTTCTTCTTACATTGCCAAGCGTTTACTCTTATCTACTTACATGCCTCAAGTCAAGTCTAGTAACAAGAAAGATTCTTCCTCTAGCAGTAACAATGATCATGCTAAATCCAATATTGTTCCTTCTAATAGTTCTCTTGATTCCACTAATGATTCTCTTAGCCAAGTTACACTTGAGCAAGAAAATAGCTTATTGAAGGGAATTATAGAGAAAGGAGTGTACAAAAGCCTTGCCGGGAGTAAGCAATTCGAGGAAATTGTGCGCAAGCAAGGAATGCACCGGAAGAATCAAGGTGTTGGTTTTGAACGAAAGTTCAATGCCAATGGAGTTGAGTGGGAAGAAGATCAATACCCCAAGACAAAGTTTGTTCCTCAACAAGAGAAGTATGATACTTCTTTCAAGGGGACACAAGCTCAAGATGATCTTCCACCACAAGACTACAAGCAAAAAGGCAAGGACAAGCTTCAAGAGGAAATTGATGCATTTGAAGAAGCTCCTAAGACCTTAGTCAAGTGGATTCCCAAGACTACTTAAAGTTCCACTTCATCAAGTATGACTACAACTCCAAGGATTCCCATCAAGATGATGTGGATCCAAAAGAAGAAGAACTAGAGAGATCTTGAGGGTGACTCCGCCAACATACTTCACTCTCATCATTTTGGCAAGAACAAGTGCAATCAACTTCCACATCGTGCACAAGTTCAAGGAGTCACAAACCCTCTTGTTGGTAAGACAAGGGACAAGGCAACCTAAAAGTTTTCATGGACATCATCTTTTGTGTGCATCACTCTATGTCTATGGATATCCTTGTTTGTTCCTTGTGGGACTAACCCATGTAGGTATTGAAAGTGCAATTCACTCAAATGGATAGCTCCAAGTGATCTACATCAACATTGAGCATCCACATCTTCAACATCTACATGAAGTCATCGTCGACAAAACCCAAGGTTAGTTCATCCCTCTTAGGGGGGATATCACATCTAGGGGGAGCTTTACTCTAAGACTTGAGCTAAAGCAACTCTAAAGATGTGAACAAAACAATGCTTTATGTAAAAGTGGTAACCCCACTTGAGCTTAAACGATGAGTATGACCTATGATCAAGTGTTCTCACTTGACTCCTAAGTCAATATACTCATATATAGATGACCTAGTCATCGCAAATTGCTTGATAGATGCTAGAATTGGTTGTGCATGCCTTGTCACATATTTCATTTGCCATCTTATTGTGTGAGCATGCTGGTTGCTTATTTTACTCATTCGAGGACATCCACTTGTTGTTTTGATTGTTCGGCTTTATTTCTTTTTGCCAAGTGGATGGACAAGAATGCCTAAGAACCTCCTCTAGCTATCTATGCTTTTCTCGTCTCAAATTCTATTCATGCTGCATCACAAAATTTGATCAAGTCAGATTCGAACCACTCTGTGCGAGGAGCGCTCGGAGTCCCCGATTCGTCATAGACTTAAACTTCCAAAACCTCTTTATGATTCTCGGTCTGACCGATACTCCACTTTCGGTCCTACCGAGATCATTAAGTTGATCTAGGTTTTCGATCTCGGTGCAACCGATTTGAACCTTTCGGTCACACCGAGTTGTTCCACTCGGTCACACCGACAGGGTCGGGCTATATATAGTCACGGGCAAAATTTTGGAAATTTCTCCGAACCCCTTCGCCCGCGCGATAGCCTGCTCTGACAACATGGTCTCCGGATCGTCTTCTCACCGCCAGCCGCCTCCAGTAGCTGGTCTCCGTTGCCGTCAACGGGAATTCTGCCCCGCCGTTGCCGCTGTAGCAAGTCTCCGCCGAACTAGGGTATGGACTTGATCACAGTGCTATTCCCTGTCCAATTCCTAGCACATTGTGTTCTTCATGATTCTTGCCACGATTGAAACACTCCTATCCAGTCAATGCGCCCATAGATTAGCTTTGATTCGAAAATTTTAGGGTTAGGTTTCCGCCGAAACCATCTCGGACCCACCGAGTTGAAAAACTCGGTCCCACCGATTTGGCTTATGCCATTGCACAAGTGAGACTCGGTCTGACCGAGAATTACTTATCGGTGTGACCGATTTTGGAACTCTGTGAAACCCTAGCAGTCTCGGTGCCACCGAACTGTGACTCGGTCCTACCGAGTTCACTAGTTTAGGTTCCAAAACTGCTTCGGTATCACCGAGTTTGAAAATCGATAGATCCGAGATGATTTCAGTGGGAAACTAAAACTAAGTTTTTGGATCATTCTTTTGCAAAAATCTCTGCATTTTGTGATGCTCATCCTTTCTACCTCATCTATAATCTGTTCACAGGGTCAGCAGTCAGTTTGCAGCATGTCTGATCAAAGTGATAGCCAAAACATGTCAGAGCAGCAGGTGCACATGAGTGAGGGCACTAGTCCCTCAAGTTCTTCAGATGAGGGCAGCAGGAGCACCCCTAGCAACTTACCAAAGGCTGCCACGAGACAGAGGAAGAAGAGGACTTCAGATTCCGAAGATGAGGACTATGTGGCAGAGGAAGAGGCCACTTCCAAGAGAGTTGAGCCAGCTCAAGGCACTAAGCCAGGCCTGAAAATCAAAAGGCCAGCAGGTAGGCAGCCAATGTCAAAGGCCAGAATGTCAACTGAGAAGCCCATAGAGCCAGTTGCAGCTGAGAGCAAGAAAAGAAAGGAAAGGGTGAAGAAGACTGTGGCTAGAGTGCTTGGCAAAGCTTCCATCATGGAAGAGGAAGAAGAAGAAGAGGTAGCTGCACCAGCACCCAAGGCACCCAAGCTAATGGGAGATGCCATAAAATCAGGGGGAGCTGCTTCCAAGGCCAAGCCAGCTCCAAAGCCAAAGCCAAAGAGGAACACAAGAAGCATTCCTGCAGCTGAGAAGAACAAGGCCCCAGTGCCTGAGACTGTTGCAGAAGAAGAGGAAGAGAATGTCCTAAGGAAGCTAAAGCCCAAGATCCCAGACCACAACGATGCTCATCCTGTGGCTGAAGATATGAAGCTCAGGAGGGATTCAGGGCTGAGGAAATGGAGAGAAGCAGACCCATATGCTTCAAGGAGAAGGATAGCAGTTGACTATAGGTTTCACACCAAGGAGCAGCAGGATTTCTATGAGACTGTTCTGCTAGATAAGAAGCCAATAGTCTGTGATATGAGATGGGTCGACTGGGAATATATCAAGGAAAACGAAGAGCACTACCCTGGAGTGCAAGACAGCTTCATAGCTTGTGGAGTTGCTGACTTTGTTGGGCAGAAGCTCACAAAGTGGAATGAGGAGCTTATAATGCAGTTCTACTCCACGGCACATTTTTATCCAGATGGGAGGATCACATGGATGTCTGAGGGTACGAGGTACCAATCCACTGTTCAGGAATGGGCAAAGTTGATTAATGCCCCAGAGGAGCATGATGATGACATGGACATATATGCCAAGAAGAAGATGGACCACAACTCAATGTCCAATATGTACAAGGAGATCCCAAATGAAGCACTTGATACTTTGAAGTTTGGCTCAGTACATTACCTTCTGTCAGGACTCGCGACTATCAATTGGATCTTGAGGCACACCTTATTGCCCAAGTCAGGTGATCACAAGATGATCAGAGGCCATGCTATCAACTTGCTACATGTATTCGATGTACCTCAGAAGTTCAAAGTGATGAGCCTCATAGTGGAAACAATCAAGAGGACTGCAGCAGACCAGAAGAGGAGTTGCGGATATGCCCCTCAGATTCAGGAGCTCATCAACTCCAAGATGGGCACGGGCATATATTTATTGGACAAGGAACATTTGCCCATCCGTCCAGATTTTGAGAACAATGAAGTTGTGATGACTGAGAACGAGCCATCGTCTGCACAAGCTTACGCAAAGAAGGAGAAGGCAAGAAAGGAGAAAGCTGCCAAGATGCCAACTCAAGAGGAGGCATCTGAGTATTTCTTGAAGACTAAACAAGAGCAGCTTGGTTACTTGATTGCATCCACGCTGAGGATTGAGCAAAGTCTGGCCACCCTCACTCAGAATCAACAGAGCCTAGAGAGAATCATGGAACATAAGTTCTATGACTTGGATGTCAAAGTAACGGAAGTTCAGTCTGCAGTGGAGCAGCTCCAGGAGGACATGCAGGAGAGGAGAGGCAGGACTACCACTCATGCCTTTGCCAGAGTGCCACGAGGCCCGAGGTCATCTGCTGTGCCAGTTGCTGACACCAGAGCCACCACTTCAGCACCAGCTACAGCCTCAGTTCCACCAGCTCCAGCATCTACTTCAGCTCCAACTCCAGCGTCTACTTCAGCATCTACCGAAGCCTTCGTCCTTGGAGTGATCCGGACTCCACCACCACCTGAAGATCAAGCCTGAGCGTCGATCTAGCACTATGCATTTTCTAGGGACTTTTTGGTAACTTTTTGCCAAAGGGGGAGAAGATGTATAGATCATAGGCTTCGAGAGAGAGAGTGTTGCTTTTCTCTCTTGCTTTATTTGGTTGTTTTTCAAACTTTTTTTGCTTTTGAGTGCTTGAGATACTACGTCATTATTTCTGAGACATTGATGATCATGTGTTTGATCATAAGCTACACTTAATGCTTGCTTAATGCTATTATCTTATCTATCTTATGTGATCTTTCACTATTCTTGGTGATGAGTGCATGTACTTCATTCTTATCATTTTAAGTGCTCCACAAAGATGTATGTGACATGGAAGAGTAACCCATGACTCTAACTCCTCGTGCATTTGCAGTCCAAAGCAAATTTTAAATATGCACAAGTTTAGGGGGAGCTCTTACTTATCACATACTTCTCAAAGCAACGATATATTTCATGCTTATTATCATTTGTCGAAGCTTTGATCTATATGTTGTCATCAATTACCAAAAAGGGGGAGATTGAAAGTGCAACTATCCCTAGGTGGTTTTGGTAATTCATAACAACATATAGCTCATTGAGCTAATGCTATTCCAAGATGATTATTTCAGGAAAGCTCAATGATTGGCATGGCATGGATGTGAAAGTGGAACCCTCAAAATGCCAAGGACAAAGGATTGGCTCAATCTCAAAAGCTCAAGACTCTTCATTTTATATTTTAGTGATCCAAGATCACATTGAGTCTTTAGGAAAAGCCAATACTATCAAGGAGGGATGAGGTGTTGCTTAATGAGCCTCTTGCTTCATGTGCTTAGTGATATGCTCCAAAACCCTCAACTACTTTCCCATATCCACATATGACCTAAACCCTAAGTCAAACTCGGTCCTACCGATTCTTCCTATCCGGCGCCACCGAGTTTCACTTATCATTAGCCACTGCCAAACCCTAGCAATTCGGTTCTACCGATAGGGATCTCGGTCTCACCGAGATGGGATTGCAAACTCTCTGTTTCCCTTTCGTAACTTTTCGGTCTCACCGAAAGAGCGAATCGGTCCCACCGAGATTGCAATGTAAACTCAGTGTTTCCCCTTTGTAACTTTTCGGTCTCACCGAGTTCCACTCGGTCTCACCGAAAGAGCAAATCGGTCCCACCGAGTTTGCCTGACCAACTCTCTGGTTAGCTAATTACCAAATTCGGTCTCACCGAGTTCGTGTAATCAGTCTCACCGAGATTACGTTATGCCCAAACCCTAACCATATCGGTCCTACCGAGTTGCATGTCAGTCCCACCGAAAATCTCTAACGGTCACTAGGTTTACATTTTCGGTCCGACCGAGCTTATTGATTCGGTCCCACCGAGATTGGAAAACTGTGTAACGGTTGGATTTTGTGTGGAGGCTATATATACCCCTCCACCTCCTTCTCATTCGAGGAGAGAGCCATCAGAACACACACACCATTCCAACTCATATGTTCTGAGAGAGAACCACCTACTCATGTGTTGAGACCAAGACATTCCATTCCTATCATATGAATCTTGACCTCTAGCCTTCCCAAGTTGCTTTCCACTCAAATCTTCTTTCCACCAAATCCAAATCCTATGCGAGAGAGTTGAGTGTTGGGGAGACTATCATTTGAAGCACAAGAGCAAGGAGTTCATTACCTACACACCATTTGTTACTTCTTGGAGAGTGGTGTCTCCTAGATTGGCTAGGTGTCACTTGGGAGCCTCCGACAAGATTGTGGAGTTGAACCAAGGAGTTTGTAAGGGCAAGGAGATCGCCTACTTCGTGAAGATCTACCGCTAGTGAGGCAAGTCCTGTGTGGGCGATGGCCATGGTGGGATAGACAAGGTTGCTTCTTCGTGGACCCTTTGTGGGTGGTTGCTTCTTCGTGGACCCTTCGTGGGTGGAGCCCTGTGTGGACTCGCGCAACCGTTACCCTTGGGTGGAGCCCTGTGTGGACTCGCGCAACCGTTACCCTTCGTGGGTTGAAGTCTCTATCAACGTGGATGTAGGATAGCACCACCTATCCGAACCACGGGAAAAACATCCGTGTCTCCAATTGCGTTTGATTTCTCCAAACCCTTCCCTTTACATTCTTGCAAGTTGCATGCTTTACTTTCCGCTGCCTATATACTCTTTGCATGCTTGCTTGAATTGTGTGATGATTGCTTGACTTGTCCTAAAATAGCTAAAATCTGCCAAGAACTAAAATTGGGAAAAGGTTAAGTTTTTATTTGGTCAAGTAGTCTAATCACCCCCCCCCTCTAGACATACTTTCGATCCTACATTTAGCGAGCGTTCGCTCATTCGTTCATTTTAACGAACACGTTCATCATTTAGTTCCAGTTAAAAAACGTTCGTTCAATAACCTGTTCGTCGTTTTTCTTTTTCTCAGATTAAATCCGCGATTTTTCTGATCGCGATTTCTGATCCGATGTTCGTTTTAGTTTAACTTTTCGCTCGTTTATCGGAATCAGGCGATTCAAGCGCCTGGAGTTTCATCTCGAAACCCTCTTTCCATTTAACCAACTCAAACAAGTTTTTGCCTCTATAAAAATTGCCCTAGATCCAGAATAGTAAATGAAGCTTGTTTCTTTTGCCGTTTGTCTTTCGTTGCTTCGTTCGATTTGGTTCTTTTTGCCAACCGGAGTTCTTAAGTTGAACTTTCTGGTTAGATCTCTTATTCCATTTTTATCTGTGCATTAGATGAGTACTTATTGTATGCTTGTTTGTTTGCGATAGAGTACCTGGAGTGCGCCTCTTGCTACTTCGAATCGCTAGGTTTCACGGATCATCAGCAAGGCAAGTAACACTTTGATCATACCTCCTACTACCCAGTTTTATTGCATTAGACCAATCCTCGCACATTGCATGATTAGGATCTAATTAAATTGTGGGTTTGGGAAGTAGTTGAGGTATTACCTATTACCTGTTTATTATCAAACATTTGGGAGTTACTTCTACGTTTGCTTTTATGCCATGCTATGCTAGTAGATGTGGATTGGGTGAGTGAAATCCATGACATATGTGAGATTGTTAAATTAATGGTTTATCTAAGGTGGCAACTTAAATACACATCTGGGTAGATTGAGGCACCTGGGTATTCCAGCGATTGCCTGTTTTTCTTTTGGACCGCCACCCAGGCTCAAAGAGATCATGAGATTATTCATACTGGAAACTTCCGTGTGCAGCCACAAGCTACTATGGGCTCTAGCATAGTTGACTAAGTCGTGCGAACTCTTAAAGTGGTAGACTAGCAGATGTAGGGGATGTAGGTTGGTACGGTCTACCCGATCGTAAGGTGCTAGCACTTCTGAAAGACTATGTGTCGTTCATCCGTTTCTCAAACACTATGTAGTGCGAGAATCCTAACGGAGGAGATCGAGTCTTGTGGGGAAAAGTGCGCAAACCTTTGCAGAGTGTATAAACTAATCATGATTAGCCGTGTCCCCGGTTATGGACAACTTGAGTATCTAGTTCTTGGATTATCATGTGAATCTCATCATGTTACTCTAATTAATTTTGTTGGGTTTTTAATGATGATGCTTAATTGGGATTGAGAATGCTTTCAACCATTCTCAATGTTTAACAACTACCATGATAGTTAAATAAAATTTATTCCTTTAAAGTAGGGAAAAATTGGCTTTACGCAAAACTGTAACCATAGAGCTTTCCACCAGCCAAATATGCATGTAGAATAGCCTTATTCTTTTACTGCTCTCTATGTGTTACATTGCCAGCATATTCCATGTGCTGACCCGTTTCGGGCTGCAATGTTCATGTTGTAGACTTTTTAGACGATGAGTAAGGTGCCTTTTAGGTCGTGGTTCTATACTCAGTGATGCCGTTGGAGTGATGGACTCACTTATCTTCCAAGCCTTCCGCTGTTATCGTTATTAGATGGCCTTAAGCCATATTTATTGTAATAAGTTCTCTTTTGAGACTCTCAATGTAATAAGTGTGTGATTGCTACTCTGTTATAAATCCTTCAAGTACTATGTGGTGTCAGCATTATTGATCCAGGGTTGACACCTGAGCACAGAGATTGGACCGTTTGTGGTCTGGTCACTACAAGCCGAATCAAGTAGTATATATTCCGAATCCATCACATCCAAAGAGGCAAACATTGTTGAGAAAGGTCATGGCAAGCATAGGAAAACAACAGTGCTTGATTTTTCTGAAGTTAATGGAACGTACTTGCTGCTCTATGAGCTCCGTGCTGTAGAAATTGACAATGTTCAAGGACAAGAACAAGTAGCAGAACAAAGTTTGACCGACAAAAATCTTCAGTGTAATGATGCACAGAATCAAGAAAAAGATGATTAAGAGGCGTTGGGGAGCCACCCAAAGATGAAGCAAGATATTGCTCAAGTCACACCACCATCATGCTCTCCCAACATATTTGAAGAGGTATGTTTAGCAAGTAATTTACCTATTTTCAGATTTGGTCAAAACTTTATTGTTGATGCATCTATTAGAAAAATCTTCTTGAGTAATTTTGAAAGACCAGTGAAGAAGGGTAATTTACTTGTTAGCAATAAAATTGTTATAGAACGTATCGGTCAACCTACTGCACCATTTATAAAGATCGTTACTGACTTATTGTTGCAATCAAGGCTTTCCTCATCGATTTATTTAAAGTTTGTCTCTACATGGGTAGCTTTGCTTGTTTCATACTTGGATTACTCTTGGCCTCAATTGAGACATGTATGTTCTAACTATTTTTGTTTCAGAAATTTAAAGCCAAGGTTAAAATCTTTAGAGCAAACTGATGCTAGTATAGTTTCTTATCCAAAGACATCGGAGATAGAGTGCAAAACACAACGCATAGCCGAATGGGGCGATGCAAAATCTGAACCATTCATTTGCTTAACTCCAAAGCCGTTCTCACAACAAGATCGGTGATACGTCCATTTTGCATCATGCTTTTATATCAATATTTATTGCATTATGGACTGTTATTTCACTTTATATCACAATACTTATGGATATTCTCTCTTATTTTACAAGGTTTACATAAGGAGGGAGAATGCCGGCAAATGGAATTCTGGTCTGGAAAAGGAGCAAATATTAGAGACCTATTCTACGCAACTCCAAAAGTCCTGAAACTCCACGGAACGTCTTAAAAGAAATAAAGAGAAATCCACACCAAAGATGAAGGCCAGGGGGCCCACACCCTGCTCACGAGGGTAGGGGCGCCCCCCCCCCTAGGGCGCGCCCCCTACCTCGTGGGCCCCCTGGTGGCTCTCTGATGCCCATCTTCTCCTATATGAGGTCTTTCGATGAGAAAAAAATAGGAGGGAACTTTTCGGGACGAGACTCCGCCGCCACGAGGCGGAACCTTGGCGGATCCAATCTAGAGCTCCGGCAGAGCTGTTCTGCCGGGGAAACTTCCCTCCCGGAGGGGGAAATCATCACCATCGTCATCACCAATGCTCCTCTCATCAGGAGAGGGCAATCTCCATCAACATCTTCACCAGCACCATCTCATCTCCAAACCCTAGTTCATCTCTTGTATCCAATTCTTGTCTCAAAGTCCGGGATTGGTGCTAGTAGGTTACTAGTAGTGATAATTACTCCTTGTAGTTGATGCTAGTTGGTTTAATTGGTGGAAGATTATATGTTCAGATCCTATATGCATATAATTACCCCTCTGATTATGAACATGAATATGCTTCGTGAGTACTTACGTTCGTTCCTGAGGACAAGGGAGAAGTCTTGCTATGAGTAGTCATGTGAATTTAGTATTCGTTTGATATTTTGATAAGATGTATGTTGTCTAGCCTCTAGTGGTGTTATGTGAACGTCGACTACATAACACTTCACCATTATTTGGGCCTAGAGGAAGGCATTGGTAAGTAATAAGTAGATGATGGGTTGCTAGAGTGATAGAAGCTTAAACCCTAGTTTATGCGTTGCTTCGTAAGGGGCTGATTTGGATCCATATGTTTCATGCTATGGTTAGGTTTACCTTAATACTTTTGTTGTAGTTGCGGATGCTTGCAATAGAGGTTAATCATAAGTGGGATGCTTGTTCAAGTAAGAACAGCGCCCAAGCACCGGTCCACCCACATATCAAATTATCAAAGTATTGAACACGAATCATATGAACGTGATGAAAACTAGCTTGACGATATTCCCATGTGTCCTCGGGAGCGCTTTTCCTATTATAAGAGTTTGTTCCGAATTGTCCTTTGCTACAAAAGGATTGGGCCACCTTGCTGCACTTTATTTACTTTTGTTACTTGTTGCTCGTTATAATCTATCTTATCACAAAAACTATCTGTTACCACTTATTTCAGTACTTGCAGAGAATACCTTGCTGAAAACCGCTTATCATTTCCTTCTGCTCCTCGTTGGGTTCGACACTCTTACTTATCGAAAGGACTACGATAGATCCCCTATACTTGTGGGTCATCAAGAATCTTTTCTGGCGCCGTTGCTGGGGAGTGTACCGCCTTTGGTAGGTGGAATTTGGTAAGGAAAAATTTATATAGTGTGCTGAAATTTAATATCACTTGTTACTATGGAAAGTAATTCTCTGAGGGGCTTGTTCGGGGTATCTTCACCCCGTCGAATAGAGCAAAGAGTTGCTCCTCAACCTACTTCTATTGAAAATGAAACTCCTTTTACATTTCCTTCGGGTATGATGGAAAAACTGCTAGCTAACCCTTTTACAGGAGATGGAACAAAGCATCCTGATGAGCACTTAATATATGTGGATGAAGTTTGTGGATTATTTAAGCTTGCAAGTAAAACCGATGATGTTGCTAAGAAGAAGGTCTTACCTTTATCTTTGAAGGGAGACACATTGATATGGTATAGGCTATGTGATGATATGAGATCATGGGACTATAAAAGATTGAAGCTGGAATTTCATCAGAAGTGTTACCCTATGCATCTTGTTCATCGTGATCGCAATTATATATATAATTTCTGGCCTCGCGAAGGAGAAAGCATTATTCAAGCTTGGGGGAGGCTTAAATCAATTTTATATTCATGCCGCAATCATGAGCTCTCAAGAGAAATAATTATGCAAAGTTTTTATGCTCGGCTTTCTGAAAACAATCGCACCATGCTCAATACTTCTTGTGCTGGCTCTTTTATGATGAAGACTATTGAATTCAGATGGAATTTATAGGATAGAATTAAAAACAACTCTGAAGATTGGGACCTCGGCGAAGGTAAGGAGTCAGGTATGACACCTAAGTTTGATTGTGTTAAATATTTTATGGACACCGATATTTTCCGTAAGTTTAGCACTAAATATGGACTTGACTCTGAGATAGTAGCTTCTTTTTGTGAATCTTTTGCTACTTATGTTGATCTCCCTAAGGAGAAGTGGTTTAAATATCATCCTCCCATAGAAGTAAAAGTAGCTACACCTATTAAAGTTGAAGAAAAGACTGTCACTTATAATGATCCTATTGTTCCTACTTCTTATATTGAGAAACCACCTTTCCCTATTAGAATAAAGGATCATGCTAAAGCTTCAACTGTTGTTCGTAAAAGCAATATTAGAACTTATACACCTTCTAAGAAAGTTAAAGTAGAACCTAATATTGCTATTGTTAAAGATCTCTTGTCTGATAATATTGATGGGCATGTTATTCAGTTCGAAGGTGAAACTGCTAGAATTGCTAAACCTTGTGCTAAAGATAAACATAGACCTGTGGTAGGCATGCCTGTTATTTCTGTTAAAATAGGAGATCATTGTTATCATGGCTTATGTGATATGGGTGCTAGTGCTAGTGTTATACCTCATGACTTATACAAAGAAATTAAAAATGAAATTGCACCTGTTGAGTTAGAAGATATTGATGTTACTATTAAACTTGCCAATAGAGATACTATTGCACCAATTGGAATTGTTAGAGATGTTGAAGTCTTATGTGGGAAAACTAAATATCCTGCTGATTTTCTTGTTCTTACTTCCCCACAAGATAGCTTTTGTCCCATTATATTTGGTAGACTCTTCTTAAATACTATCAATGCTACCATAGATTGCACAAAGAATGTTGTTACTGTAGGCTTGGATGATATGGTTCATGAGTTTAATTTCTCTAAATTTAGTAAACAACATCGTGAGAAGAATTACCTAGTAAGGATGAAATTATTGGTCTTGCTTCTATTGCCGTACCTCCTAGTGATCCTTTAGAACACTATTTGCTAGACCATGAAAATGATATGTTCATGAATGAAAGAAGGGAAATAGATGAAGTATTCTTTAAACAGGAACCTATTCTGCATCACAATTTGCCTGTTGAAATTTTAGGGGATCCCCCTCCACCCAAGGGTGATCTTGTGTTTGAGCTTAAACCTTTGCCTGATAATCTTAAATATGCTTATCTGGATGAAAAGAAGATATATCATGTTATTATTAGTGCTAGCATTTCAGAGCATGAAGAGGAAAGATTATTGAAAACTCTGAAGAAGCATCATGCTGCTATTGGATATACTCTTGATGATCTTAAGGGCATTAGTCCCACTCTATGTCAACATAAAATAAATTTGGAAGCAGATGCCAAACCAGTTCATGATCCTCAACGACGTCTAAATCCTAAAATGAAAGAAGTGGTAAGAAAAGAAATACTAAAGCTTCTGGAGGTAGGTATAATCTATCCCTTTGCTGACAGTGAGTGGGTAAGTCCCGTCCATTGTGTCCCTAAGAAGGGAGGTATTACTGTTGTTCCTAATGATAAAGATGAATTGATTCCACAAAGAATTATCACAGGTTATAGGATGGTAATTGATTTCCGCAAATTAAATAAAGCTACTAAGAAAGATCATTACCCTTTACCTTTTATTGATCCAATGCTAGAAAGATTATGCGAACATACACACTATTGCTTTCTAGATGGTTATTCTAGTTTCTCTCAAATACCTGTGTCGGCTAGAGATCAATCAAAGACTAGTTTTACATGCCCTTTTGGTACTTTTGCTTATAGACGTATGCCTTTTGGTTTATGTAATGCACCTGCTACCTTTCAAAGATGCATGATGGCTATATTCTCTGACTTTCGTGAAAAGATTTGTGAGGTTTTCATGGACGACTTTTCCGTCTATGGTTCCTCTTTTGATGATTGCTTGAGCAATCTTGATCGAGTTTTGCAGAGATGTGAAGAAACTAATCTTGTCTTGAATTGGGAAAAGCGTGTAACGCCCTCGATGCGGCTATAGCTCCCACGTGTCGAGGCACAACTTAGATACATAACCGCATTGAAAGCAATGTCGCAAGTTAGGCAATCTTCACAACATCCCATGTAATATAGATAATAAAAGGGGAGATACATAGTTGGCTTACACTCGCCACGTCAATCAAAGTACATAAATAGCATTACATCAATCAAACACTCATGGCCCGACTACGGCGCCAAAATGAAAGATAAACCCAACAGGCGACACGGTCCCAATCACCCCAACTGGGCACCACTACTGATCATCAGGGAAAGACACATAATAACGGCGTGAGTCCTCGTTGAACTCCCACTTGAGCTCAAGCGCGTCATCTGGAACGGAATCATCAGGCCCTGCATCTGGTTTGGAAGTAATCTGTGAGCCACAGGGACTCAGCAATCTCGCACACTCGCGATCAAGACTATTTAAACTCATAGGTAAGGCAAGGTAAATATGCGCAAGCATTAGTCCAACACCGTGTTCACTTCCCGGACTCCGCCGAGAAGAGACCATCACGGTAACTCTCACTGTTGATTCATTTTAATTAAATTTAGGTTCAAGTTATCTACAAACGGACATTAACAAATTCCCATCTGCCCATAACCGCGGGCACAGCTTTCGAAAGTTCAAATCCCTGCAGGTGAGTCCCAACTTAGCCCATGACAAGCTCTCACGGTCAATGAAGGAATAGACCTTCTCCCGAGACATTCCGATCAGGCTCGGTATCCCGGTTCTACAAGACACTTCGACAAGTTAAAACAAATCCAGCAACACCGCCCGAATGTGCCGACAAATCCCGATAGGAGCTGCACATATCTCGTTCTCAGGGAACACTCAGATGAGCTCTCCATACAACTAAAACCAAACCTAGAATTTCCCCGAGGGGGCGCTGCACAGGACTCTAGTTTGGACCAACACTCAGAGGAGCACTGGCCTAGGGGGGCTTAAAATAAGATGACCCTTGGGCTTCGGAAACCCAAGGGAAAAAGAGGCTAGGTGGCAAATGGTAAAACCAAGGTTGGGCATTGCTGTAAAAGCTTTAATCAAGGCGAACTATCAAGGGGTTCCCATTATCACCCAACCGCATAAGGAACGCAAAAATCCGAGAACATAACACCGATATGACGGAAACTAGGGCGGCAAGAGTGGAACAAAACACTAGGCGAGAGGCCGAGCCTTCCACCCTTTACCAAGTATATAGATGCATTAAGATAACAAGATAATATAATGATATCCCAACAAGTAAATAATGTTCCAACAAGGAACGGTCTCCAATCTTCACCTGCAACTAGCAACGCTATAAGAGGGGCTGAGCAAAGCGGTAACATAGCCAAACAACGGTTTGCTAGGACATGGTGGGTTAGAGGTTTGACATGGCAATTTGGGAGGCATGGTAAGCAAGTGGTAGGCATCGTAGCATAGGCATAGCAAAAAAGCGAGCATCTAGAAAAGCAAAGATAGTAGTGATTTCGAGGGTATGATCATCTTGCCTGCAAAGTTGTCAGAGTTGACTGGATCCTCGAAAGCAAACTCAACGGGCTCCTCGTTAGTGAACTCGTCTCCCGGCTCTACCCAAACAAGACAAACAAGCAAACGGAGCACAATCAACCACGTGCAAACTCAAACAACATGATGCAAACATGGTATGGTATGCTATGCGGGATGCGATATGTGATGCATATGCAAGATTTGACAAGGAAAGAATGAACCTGGCCTCAACTTGGGAATCCAAGTGTACCACTGGAAAGGTGAGATGAAATCGCTTGAAAACGATATAAAGAACGCCGGAATCGGAGTTACGGTTTGGGAATGGCAAGCAATTCAAATATGACCACGTTCTGCGATTTACATCAAGTAGCCAACTAGATGCAACAAGATGAACATGCTACAACACTCAAACATGGCAAAAAAATACATGGCAGGGATCCTCTCATGATTCTTAACAAAAGACTAGCACTGAGCTACGGCCAATTCATCCATTAACAGGTTCAAACAAGCATGGCAAAAATGCATTTGGTAAACAGATTTCAGACTTTGTGAAATTAACACTTGTCTGGAATCTCAGATCAGGTAGCACACTTTGGAGTATGAAAACTATATGCTACAGGACCTAAACATGGCAAAGTAAAGCATGGCATGGAGCTACTCAAAGAGCTTAACAAAAGTCCCTTAGTGACCTTGAGCCAAAAGGGATCAGAAAATACATTTGCAAGCATGTGAACATGGCAAAAACATAATCAGTTCTTAGACTTAGTGAAAACTGGAGCATGCAAAATCAGATATCAAGTAGGCATGTTTACGAGCTCGATGCACTCACTACAGAGCATGTCATGACAATCTAAGCATACATCCATCAAGAATACACAAAATATAAGCTAGACATGGCAAGAACAATAGCATAGCATGCACGGATCAACTACAACATCCTCGGCAAAATTGCTAACAAGTAGACAATCTGCCCAGATTCACGAAATGACAAAAGTAGAGCTCGATTGACTCAAGCTAGGGTGCTCCATAATTGCAAACAAAGACAGGGATGGATAGAGCACTACAAGATTAACAAAACATCCTTACTGATCATCCTCAAAAGAGGCACGGATCACTAGGAAACAACAAGAACATATGGCATATTGAGATAAACAGCTCAAGGACTTAGTGGAAATGCTAAGTCCCTGAAATCAGCATTAACGAATGCATCACTTTGCAAGCTTGTGCTAGTCACCACACACATCAAAAAAATACATGGATTGCACCTCTGGATAGATGGCAAAACATATAACAAAACCCATGTAGAGCTCAGGGGCATATCATGCACACAATAAACATGGCAAAAATGACAAATATCTAAATGGAGCAGCAGATCTGACAATTATCTCAAATAGCATTCTTCTAACAGCATTTCAGGAATCAAGATAAACTCAAATGAAAATGATGCAATGAGATGAAATGATGTACTCTCTGAGATGAACATTTTGATATGCTATATGCCCAAAACGGAGCTACGGATGCAAAGTTACGGCACGATGAGCAGGGGCAAAATAATTAGGGTTAGGGATAAAAGTCAATCGAGACGAATCTCAGATCTAGATCCGGCCGGCACGCTTTACGAGGATTGCCAGAAATCACGCTAGAGACGGGGACGACGCCGGAGGAGGTCGCCGGAGTGGCGCAGACGCCGAGGGGGTGGTCGGAGATGCGGTGGTGCGGCCGCGGCGGGGTGCGGCGTTCCCGGCGGGCGCGGATGGCGACGGGGGCCCGCAGGAGCGGCGAGGTGGCGCGGGCGGTCGCCGACGCCAGCGAGGGGCGCGGCAGGCGACGAGGCGGCACTCGGGCGCGAGCGAGCCGGGCGGTTGGCGGGGCAGCGCGGGCCTCGGGGGCCCTCCCCGGGCCGAGCGGGCCGGCGAAGTGGGGCGGCTCGGTGGGCGAGTGGCGGAGCGCCACGTGGCGGTGGCGGGGCGGATCTGGACGTGTCCGTCGGTGGCGGCGCGCGATGATGATTTGGATCTAGGGTTTTTTTCCGGGGGAAGGAGAATGAGATTTTCAGGGGTGTCTTTAAATAGGCATAGAGGGAGCTAGGAGTGTCCAAATGAGGTGCGGTTTTCGGCCACGCGATCGTGATCGAACGCTCTAGATGATGGAGAAGGTTTTGGTGGGTTTTGGGCCAACTTGGAGGGGTGTTGGGCTGCAACACACATGAGGCCTTTTCGGTCCCTCGGTTAACCGTTGGAGCATCAAACGAAGTCCAAATGGTACGAAACTTGACAGGCGGTCTACCGGTAGTAAACCAAGGCCGCTTGGCAAGTCTCGGTCCAATCCGGAAATGTTTAATCCCCACACACGAAATAAAGGTAGAATTGACCACCGGAGGAGAACGAAGCGCCGGAATGCAAAACGGACAACGGGGAAACTGCTCGAATGCATGAGATGAACACGCATGAAAATGCAATGCACATGATGACATGATATGAGATGCATGACAACGACAACAACACACGGAGACAAAAACCCAAACCCGAGAAAATAAAATAACTTAACGCCGGAAACGGCAAGAGTTGGATTACATATTGGGAAAATCATATCTGGGGTGTTACAACACTCCACCACTACGAAAGGATCTCGTCGCGAGATCTAGGACTGAAAGAACGCCGGGTGTTCAGAACGGAGGTGATCCTCGCTTTCCCAGGTAGCTTCACGGTCGGAATGGTGTGACCACTTGACTTTGAGGAATTTGATTGACTTGTTGCGAGTCTTGCATTCAGTCTCTTCAAGAATAGCAACGGGGTGCTCACGATAAGAGAGATCTTCTTGGAGCTCAATGTCCTCGAAGTTGATGGTGCGGTCAGGAGTCTTGAAGCACTTTCGGAGCTGAGAGACATGGAACACGTCATGCACATTTGCAAAGTTTGAAGGAAGCTCGAGTTGATAGGCGAGATCGCCTCTCTTGCTGACAATCTTGAAAGGTCCCACGTATCTAGGGGCAAGCTTCCCTTTGATACCGAAGTGACGAGTACCTTTCATTGGAGAGACGCGGAGGTAAACATGATCTCTGATCTTGAAAGCCAAATCACGGTGCTTACTATCATGGTAGCTCTTCTGGTGGGATTGGGATGCTTTGAGGCTATCTCGAATGACTTTGCACATTTCCTCTGCCTCTGTGATTAAGTCATTACCCAAAAGCCGACGTTCACCGGTTTCGGATCAGTTGAGAGGGGTACGACACTTCCTGCCATATAGAATTTCAAATGGGGCCTTGCCCGAACTTGCTTGAAAACTGTTGTTGTAGGAGAATTC